>NW_026692795.1:600000-756580 GCF_021218885.2 Marmota monax | reverse complement strand
TATGACTACATGACTGGTGGGATTCATGTACAACCAGGAAAATGAGAAGTTATACTCCATTTATGTATGATATATCATAGTGCATTTTACTGTTATGTGTAACTAATGAAACTAATTAAAATTTTTTAAATAATTAAAAAAAATCTCTAACACTGACACTGACCCTAATAATTCCCATAGCTCTAAACCTCACTCTTACCTTATATCTAACTCTTACACTAGACCTAGACATCAATCTAACCCTAACACTATCCCTAAGCAAAATCCTAGACCTGATATTAGCCCTAGCCATGATACTACCCTAACTCTAACAAAAACCCTAGCCCTTATCCTAGCCCTAAACATAGCCTTAATTATATCCCTTACCATAACCCTAGGCCTACCTTTAACACTAACCCTAGACCTAATCTTAGACCTAATTTACCCTATCCCTAAGCTTAACCCTAACCTTAGCTCAAAGAATAACTCTAATTCTCACCTTAGTCCTAAACCTAGTTCTAACCCTATACCTTACTGGAACCCTAATCTTAGCTCAAACCATAGATCTCACACTAGCCCTATTCATAGCCCTAGCAGCAATACTAGATCTAACCCTAACTCTAAATCTAAACCTAAACTTTAGCCTAAACCTAAACCGAACCCTAGTCCTAACCCTAAGGCTAATCCTAAAACTAGCACTAATGCTAGCCCTAAAACAAAACCAAGCCATAGACCTAACCCTAACACTTAATATAAACTAAGCCCTAACCCTACACTTAGCCATAACTCTAGCCATAATTCGAGTTTTAAGCCAAATCCTAAAACTAAACCTTACCCTGACTCTGACCTTGAAACTAACCCTAGCTCTAAACATCACCCTATCCCTTTACCTACACCTAACAATTGACCTAGCCCTAACCCTAAACCTAAAATTAGCCCTAATTGCAACCCTGGTACTTACATTAGCCGTTACCCTAAACCTTAACTTAACTTAAAATCTAGCCTTATTCCGAACACTATCCCTAGATTTACCCCTAACTTAACCCTATCACTAATTGTAACTATAATCATAGCTGTAACCCTAGATTTAACCCTAACCCTAATCCTAAGACTAACCCTATCAATAATTGTAACAATAAACCTAGCCATACCCCTATCTCTAACCCTATCCATCACCCTAATCATTACCCTAACCCTAATGCTAAACATGGGCCTAAACCTAACTGTATCCCTAATCCTAACCCTATCCATTAACCTAAACCTAACCTGAAACCTAAACCTAACACTATCTTTACCCTAATCCTAACTCAAATGCTAACATTAAACTTTAACTTTTCCAAAACACTAATCGTGACACTGGACCTGAAATTAGCCCTAGCCATAATCCTAGCCCTAAACCTAGGCTTAATCCTAACCTGAACCATAACCCAAGACCTAACCCTAATTCTTTCCTCACCCTAGGCCTAAACCTATCTACAACCTCCTCGTGTACCCCAAAACTAACCATAAACCTAAACCTAACCCTAACCCTCACCCTAAACCTAGGCCTAACACAAACCTAGTGCTAGAACTAGTGTTTATTTTATCCTATCCTAACTCTAAATCTAGCCATAAGACTAACCCTAAGTCTTGCCCTAGCCCTAGCTCTAGTTCTATCCTTAGCCTTAATCCTTATCCTAGATCTAAGACTAAATCTAAATCTAAACTTAACTCTAAATGTTACTGTAAAAATAAGCCTAAACCAAACCCTAACACTACCACTAAGCATAATGCTAATCCTAAAGCTTGTCCTATCCCTAACCCTAGCCATAAACCAAAACCAATCCATAGCCCTAATCCTAACCCTTAACCTAAATCAAACCCTAACCATACAAATAACCCTAAAACTAACTCTAAATTTAACCCTGACCCTGACAGTGACCCTAACACTAATTCTTGCTCTAAATATCACCCTAACCTTAAATTAACCCTAACACTATATCTAGCCTTAACCTAACCCTAAATCCCACCTTAATCATAACCCTAGTTCGTACATTAGTCATTGACCTAACCGTAGCCCTAACTCTAACACAAATTCTAACCCTAATCCAAGCCCTAACCCTAGCTTTAACCCTAATACTAGGCCTAAACTTAACTGTAACACTAGCCCTAAACCTAACTCTAACTCTATTCCTTACATTAAGCCAAACCCTAACCCAAATGCTAATCCTAGTCCTAATTCTAATCCTTAGCCTAACTTAAACTCAACCATAATGCTAGTCTAAACCCTAGCTCTCATTCTACCTCTAAACCTAAACCTGACCCTCATCTGACCCTAAGAGTAACCCTAGGTCTAATCCTGACCCTAACCCTAAACCAAACCCTAACACTAGACCTACTGGTAACCCTATACCTATATCTAAGCCTAACACTACATCTATATCGAAAGCTAATCCTAAATATAGCTATAACTCCAGCTCCAGACCTAAACAAAAACCTAACACTATCCCTAACAATAACCCTTAACCTAAACTGAACACTTACCCTACCCCTAGATCTAAACCTAGTCCTAATTCTGGATCTAACCCTAACCCTAACCTTATCCTCAAAACTGACCCTGATTCTAACACTGAACCTAGCTTTAAACCCCACACTAACCCAAAACTTAGACCTAACACTAGACCTGGCCATAACCCTAACCCTAAAACTAGCCCTAAACATAACCCTAGCTCTTACATTACCCATAGTCCTAATCCTAGCCCTAAACCTAACACAAAACCTAGGCCTAATCCTAGGCCTAGACTTAGCTCTAAGCATAACTTCAGCCTAACCCTAGTCCTAAACCTAGCCCTAACCTAAGCCTCGCCTTAGACCTAACCCTAGTTCAAAGCCAAACTTTACACTAAACATAACCCTAGCTCCATCCTAAATCCTAACCCTAACACTAGACCTAATCCTAACATTAACCCTAGCCTGAACTTTAGCTCTAACCATATCCTTTACCCTAACCCTAACCCTAATTAAAACCCTATCCCTAACTCTAAACCTAACTCTAACCATAAATGTAAACCTAGACCTAAACCTAAACCTAAACTTTGCCCTAGCCCTAAGCCTAGCTGGAAAACTAACCCTTATCCTAACCTAACCATAACCCAATCCCTAAACCTAACTCTTACCCTAACCCTAAAACTTACCCCAAATCACACCCTATCCCTATCCCTAAACCTAGCCCTAATCCTAGACTTAATCCAAACCATAACCTAGCCCTAACCATAGCTCTAAACCTATCCATTACAATAAACATAACCCTAACCCTAATGCTAAACCTAACCTGATCGCTAAACCTAACCCATCAATTACCCAAAAGCTTAACTGAAACCTAAACTTAATCCTATCCATTACACTACCCCTAAACCTAACCCTAATGCTAATTTGAGCCCTAATCTTAAACCTTTAGCTAAACTAAATGCTAACCCTGACTCTAACCCTGACCCTAATAATAACCCTAGCCCTAAAGCTGACTTTTAATCTAAACCTAACTCTTACACTAGACCTAGCCATAACCTAACCCTAAAACTATCCTTCACATTAACACTAGACCTGATATTAGCCCTAGACCTGGTCCTAGCCATAACCCTAACAGAAACCCTAGCCCTTAACCTAGCCCTAAACCTAGCCTTAATCCTAAACTGAACCATAACCGTGGGTCTAATCCAAATTCTAACACTCACCCTAGCCCTAAAGGTAGCTATAACCCCACTCATTCCCCTAAACTTAAATGCTAACAATAACTCTAGCCCAACCTCTTGGTCTAACCTTAACACTAACCCTAGCTTTAATACTAGCCCTAATTTAGCCCTAACCCTAACACTAACCATAGCCCTAATTCTAGCCCTAATTTAGCTCTAACCTTAACCCTAATTCTAGCCCTAATCCTAGCACTAGTAGAGCCCAAACACTAACACTAACCTTAGCCCTAATCCTAGCCTTAATTTAGCCCTAACCCTAGCCCTAACCCTAGCCCTAATCCTAGCCCTAATTTAACCCTAACCCTAACCCTAACCCTAAGACTACTACGATGACTAACTCTAATTCTCGCCCTTGCAGTAGCCCTAGTTCTAACCCTAGATCTAACCCTAACTCTAAATATAACCCTAATCCTAAGCCTATATCTCAACCTAACAATAGCCCTAACCCTGATGCTAATCCATAATCTAGCCATAACCATAGCCCTAGCCCTAAAACAAAACCAACATATATCCCTAACCCTTAACCTAAACCAAACCCTAACTGTACACCTAGTACTAACTTTAGCACTAATTCGAGTTCTAACCATAACCTTAAAACGATCCCTCACTCTGACACTGACCCTAACAATAACCCTAGCTCTAAACATCACCCTAACCCCAAACCTACCCGTATCATTAGACCTAGCCCTAACCCTAACCCTGAAACTAATTGCAACATTAGTTTATACATTAGTATTGGCCCTAACCCTAGCCCTAACCAAACCCCAAACCAAGCCCTAATCCGAGCCTTAACCCCAGCTTTAACATTAACCCTAAACGTAACCCTAACCCAGAACCTAGACCTAAACCTTACCCTAACACTAGCTAGAATTCTAAACATAACCCTAGCCATATCACTAGCTCTAAACCTATCCATTACCCTAACCATAACCATAACTCTAATGGTAACCCGAGGCCTAACCCTAAACTTATCCATAACCTTAAACTATTTCCTTAACCTAAACCTAACCTGAACCCTAAACCTAACCCTATCATTACCCTAACCATAACCTTAATGCTAATTCCAGCCATAACCCTAAACCTTAACCTAACCCAAAACTTAGCTCTGACCCTTCCCGTGATAATATACCTAGTTCTAACCCTGACCCTACCCCTAAACCTAACCCTTATACTAGAACAAGCCATAAACCTAACCCTAAAACTATCCCTAACCATAACCCTGGACCTCACATTTGCCCTAGCCATAATTCTAGCCCTAATCTTAACACAAACCAAACTCATAACCCTAACCCTAACCCTAGCCCTAACCTATGCATAACCCTAGCCCTAAATTTAGCTCTAACCCTATCAATTACCCTAAACATAACCCTAATTATAATGCTAAACCTAGGCCTAAATCTACCCCTATCCCTAACCGTAACCCTATCCATTATGTTAAATCTAACCTGAACCCTAAACCAAATGCTATCATTACCCTAACCCAAACTCTAATACTAATTCGAGCCCTAACCCTGAACCCTAACCTAAACAAAACCCTAAACCTGACCAGACCCTAGTTATACTCCTAGCTCTAAACTTGACCCTTACCCAAAATCTAACACTTACACTAAACATAGCCATAAACCTAACCCTAAAACTATCCCTAACCGTAACCCTAGATATGACATTTGCCCTAACACTAATCCTAGCCCTAACCCTAACACAAACCCTAGCCCTCATCCTAGACATAAACCTAGCCTTAATCATAACTCTAAAGAAACCCTAGCCCTAACCCAAATTCTAACCTTAACCCTAACCCCATCCCTAGCTCTAACCCCATCGCTTACACTAAACCTAACCCTAAGCCTAAAACTAACCCTAGGTCTAAAAATAACCATAAACCTAGCCCTATTAATAGCCCTAATTAAGCCCTATACCTATCCAAACACTAAGCTTAGACATAAGACTAACTCTCACTCTCACTCGAGCCCTATTCCTAGTTCTAAACCTATTCCTTACCATAACCCTTATCCTAGCCATAAACCAATACCTAAAAGTAGCCCTATACTTAGCCCTAGACCTAACCCTAGATTTAATCCTAAATCTAAATCTAACTTTAACCCAAAGCCTAAACCTAAACCTAACACTAGCCCTAAACCTAATGCTAAGCCTAATATATCCCTAACCATAGCTCTAGCCCTAAAACAAAACTGAGCCATAGCCCTAACTTTAAAACTTAACCTAAACGAAAATCTAACCCTACACCTAGCCCTAACCCTACCCCTAATTCGAGTCCAAACCCTAACCCTAAAACTACTCTGACCTTGATTTTGACCCTAACACTAACCCTGGATCTAAACATTATACCTAACCCTACCATTAGACCTAGATCTAATCTTAATCCTATAACTAGCCCAAATCGTAACCCTAGTCTATACATTAGCCATGATCTAAAACTAGCCCTAATTCTAACCAAAACCTAGCCTTAATGCAAGACCTAACCCTAGCTATAACCCTAAACCTAAACCTAATACTAGTCCTAACCCTAACCCTAAACATAGCCCTAATCCTAGCTCTAATCCTATCCCTTAGACTAAGCTAACCCTAACCATAATGCTAACTCTAGGCATAACCCTAATCCTTAGCCTAACCCACACCCTCACCCTATTACTAGTCATAACCCTAGCCCTCATTCTAGCACTAACTGTAACCCAAACACTAAACCTAACCCTGACACTTATTCTGACCCTAACGGTAACTGTATGTCTAAACCTGACCCTAACCATAAACCAAACCCTAACACTAGCAATAGCAATAAACCTATACCTAAATCTAACCCTAAGACTAACCCTAGACCTAAACCTAATTGTAAATCTAGCCATATCTCTATCCGTAGACCTAAACAAAAACCTAGCCCTAGCCCTAATGATGAATCTTAACCTAACACAAACACTAACCCTACCCCTAGACTTAATTCTGGTGATAATTCTGGGTTTAACCCTAACCCTAACTATAACCCGAACACTGACACTGACCCTAACAGTAACCCTAGCTCTAAATATCATGCTAAGGGTAACCCTAAACCTAACACTTGACCTAGCTGTATCACTTACCCAACAAGTAGCCCTAATCATAACCCTGGTTTATACATGAGTTATAGGCCTAACACTAGCCCCAACCTAACCCAAATCCTGGCCCTATTCCGAGTGCTAATCCTCGTTTTAACCCTAACCCTAAAACTAGCCCTAACCCATACCCTAACCCTAATTCTAACCCTAGGTCTTAACCTATCCATTTCCTTAAGTTAAACCATAAACCTAATGCTAAACCTAGTCCTAACTAACCCCAATCCATATCCTAACTGAAACTCTAACCCTATTACTAGTCCTAATCCTAAACTTCATTCTAGCTCTAACCCTAACCCAAACCCAAACCCTAATACTGACACTTATTCTGACCCTAACACTAACCGTAGGTCTAAACCTGACCCTAACCTGAACCCGAACCCTAACATTAGCCCTATTAGTAATCCTATACTTAAACCTAAACCTAAAACTAGCCCTAGACTTAAACCTAATCCTAAATCTAGCCATATCTCTAGCCCTAGACCTGAACAACAACCTAGCCGTAGCCCTAGCAATAACACTTAACCTAACCCAACATCTAATCGTACCCCTAGACCTAACCCTAGTCCTAATTCTGGCACTAACCACAACACTAACTCTAACCTGAACAATGGCCCTGACCCTAACATAATCCTAGCTCCAAAGCTCACCATAACACACAACCTAACCCCAAACACTAGACCTAGCCATAACCCTAACCCTTAAACTAGCCCTAATCATAACTCTAGCTCTTACATTACCCATGGCCCTAACACTAGTCCTAAACTAACACAAAACCTAGCCCTAATACTAGGCCTGAACAAAGCCCTACGTGTAACCCTAAACCTAACCCTAGCCCTAACCCTAACCCTAAGCCTTGCTTTAGACCTAACCCTAGCTCAAAGCCTAACCTTTTCCCTTAACATAACCCTAGCCCTATCCGAAACCCTAACCTAACACAAGCCATAATCCTAACCATAACCATAGCCCTAACCATAGCTATAATTATATCAACTACAATAACACTAGCCCTAATCCTAACCATAACCCTAGCCCTAACCCTAGGTCTAATTTTATCCATTACCCTAACCATAATCCTAACCCTAATGCTAAACTCAGGCTTAACCCTAACCCTATCAAAATCCCTAAACCTATCCACTGCCCTAAAACTAACCTGAACCCTAATCCTAAGCCTATTCATTACCCTAACCATAACTCTAACCCTAATGCTAATTCGAGCCCTAAACCTTATCATTAACCTAAAACAAACCTTAAGCCAAACACTGACCCTAATAAAACACATAGCTGTAAACTTGACCCTTACCCTAAATCTAACCCTTACACTAGACCTAACCATAAACATAACCCAAAACTTATCCCTAACTATAACCCTGGACCTGACTTTAGCCCGAGCCCTAATCCCAGCCCTAACCGTAACACGAACACTAGCTCTCATCCTAGCCAAAAACCTAGCCTTAATCGTCACCCTAACCCTAATTCTAACCCTTTCCCTAGCCCTAAACCTAGTTATAACCCAATTGCTTACCCTAAACCTAACCCAAACCCTAACCCTAACACTAACCTTAGCCCTAACATTAACCCTAGGACTAACCCTAACACTAACCCTAGCCCTAATCCTAAACCTAACCCTAACCCTAGCTTTAAGACTAACTATAGCTCTTGCCCTAGCCCTAGCCCTAGCCCTAATTCTAACCCTATCACTTACTCTAACCTTATTCCTAGCCACAACCTAGAATAACCCTAGCCCTAACATTTCACCTTGCCCTAACACTAGATCTAAGCCTAACTCTAAACCCAACCCTAATTCTACACCTAAACCTAACCCTAACACTAGCCCTAACCCTAAAACTAATCCTAAAACTAACCCTAACCATAGGCTTAGCCCTTAAACAAAACTGAGTCATAACACTAACCCTAAACTTTTACCAAAACCAAACCGTAACCTTCCATCTAGCTTTAAGCCTAGCCCTAATTTGAGTCCTAATCTTAACCCTAAAACTACCCCTGAACCTGTCTCTGACATTAATATTATCCCTATCTCTGAACATCATCCTAAACCAAAACCTTATCCTAACACTAGACCTGGCCTTAACCCTAATTCTAAAACTAGTTCTAATCATGACCCTAGATCATACATTAGGCGTAACCTTGAACATAATGCTAACCAAAACCTAGTCCAAATCTGAGACCTAACCCTAGCTTTCACCCTAACCCTAACCTTAACACTAGCCCTAACACTAACCTGAACCCTAGCTCTAACCCTAGCTCTAACCTTATCTTTACTCTATCCAAACCCCAACCCTAATACTAACCCTAGTCCTAAAACTAATCCTTATTCTAACCTAAACCCTAATCCTATTACTAGTCCTAACCTTAGCCCTCATTCTTGTTTTAACCATAACCCAAATCCTAAACCCTACCCATAACCCTATATGTAAACCTAACTCTAACAGTAGTCCTAGATCAAACCTAATCCTAAATCTAGCCATATCTTTAACCAATACCTAAACAAAAAAAAAAAAAAAAACTAGCCCTAGCTCTAATGATAACTCTTAACCTAAGCCAAAAACTAACCCTACCCCGAGACCAAAACTTAGTCCTAATGCTGGCCCTAACAATAAACCTAACCCTAACCCAAACACTGACCATTACACTAACACAAACCATAGCTCTAAACCTTATCCTAACAAAATCATAACACTAACACTAGAACTAGCCATCTCATAACCCTGAAACTAGCCATCAACATAGGCCAAAACCTACCTCTAACTCTATCCATTACCCTAACCCTAACCCGAACCCTAATGCTAACCCTAGCCTTAACCCTCACACTGATTCTAACCCTAATCCTCGACCTAGTCCAAACAGTAACTAAATCCCTAACCCTTAAACTAAACCTAACCCTAACACTAACCCATCGCCTAAACCTAAATCTAACCTTAACCCTAGTCCTAATCTTAACCTTAACTCTATCCCAAAACTTAGCTCTAACCCTACCCATTATCCTAATACTAACCCTAACCATGATGATAACCCTAGCCCTTACCCTAAATCTACCCTAACCCTAAACCTAGACATAACCATAAACTTAACCCTTGCCATAGATTTAACCCTTGCTCAAACCCTAACCATTACCTAAACCTAAACCTAAGCCTAACCCTAATCCTAACCTTAACCCAAAACCTAACCCTAACCCTAACACAACATCAAACCTTAACCAATACCCCAAACCTATTGGTAACCCTAGCCCTAACCTTAACACTAACCTTGACCCTAACCGGAACTATATCCTAGACCTAACACTAAACCTAAGCCTTGCCCTAGCGCCGACCTTAGCTCAAACTCTAAAACATATCCTAAACCTAAACTTAACCCTAACCCTAGGCCTAACCCTAACTCTAGCCCTAATACAAACCATAAACCTAGCCCTAACCCTATCTATTATCCTAAGCACAACCATAACCCTAAGGCTAACCCTAGGCCTAACCCTAACCCTTTAGCTAACTCTAACCCTATCAATTACCCTACACCTAACATGAACCCTAAACCTAAACCTATCATTACCCTAACCAAACCCTAATGCTAATTCAAGCTCTAAACCTAAACCCTAACATAAACCAAACCCAAAACCTAAATCTAGCCCTAATAATGCCCCTAGCTCTATACCTGACCATACCCTAAACCGAACACTTACACTAGACCTAGCCATAAAACTAACCCTCCATCTATCCCTAACCTAAGTCTAGACCTGACACTAGCCCTAGCCCTAATTCTTGCTATAACCCCAAAAGAAAGCCTAGCCCTCATCCTAGCCCTAACCCTAGCCTTATTACTAAAACAAACCATAACCCTAGCCCTAACCGAGTTCTAACCTTCAACCAGCCCTAAAACTAGCTCTAACCTCATCCCTTCCCCTAAACCTAATCCTATCCCTAAACCTAAATCTAAGCCTAAAACTAGACCTAACCCTAATAGATACTCTAGACCTAATCCTAGCCCTAATTTAGCCCTAAACCTAACCTAACTCTAGCCCTAAGACTAACTCTAACTTTCGTCTTAGTCCTATTTCTAGTTCTAACCCTATCCCTTACCATAATCCTATCACTTGCCTTTACATTAGCCCTAACCCTAGCTCTAGCCCTAATCCTATACGTAACCCTAACTCTAAATCTAATCCTAATCCTAAGCTAAACCTCTCACTAACACAAGCCATAACACTAATGCTAATCCAAAAACTAGCCCTAACCTAGCCCTAGCCCTAAAAAACAACCGAGCCATAGCCCTAACCCTAATCTTTAACATAAAACCAAACCCTAAGCCTACACCTAGCCCTAAACCTAGCTCTAATTCGAGTCCTATCACTAACCCTAAAAAAAACCCTGACCCTGACTCTGACCATAACACTAACCCTAGCTCTAAACGTCACTCAAAACCTAACATAAACCTAAACCTAACCCTATACCTAGCTCTAACCCTAAACCTAAAACTAGTTCTAATCCTAACCCTAGTTCTTACATTGGAGGTAGCCCTAAACCTAGCCCTAACCTAACCCAAAACCTATCCCTAATCAGAGCCCTAACATTACCTTTAACTCTAACTATAACCCTAATTCTAGCCCTAACCCTTAACCTAAACCCAAAACTAATCCTAACCCTTGACATAACCCATAACCTCACCCTAACCCTAGCCTTAATCCTAACTGTAAACCTAGCCCTAACCCAAGCTGTAACCCTATCCATTACCCTAATCCTGATCCTAGCCCTAATGCTAACCCTAGGATAACCCTAAACCTTTTTCTAACCTTAAAACTATATATTACCCTTAACCTAACCTGAAACTTAAACTTAACAATATCCATAAACCTAATCCTAACCCTAATAATCTTAACCCTAAAACTGTCTCTAACCATAACCCTAGACCTGACATTAGCACTAGCCCTAATGAAACCCTAACCCTAAAACAAACTCTAACCCTAATCCTAGCCCTAATCTTACCCTTAATCCTAACCCTAACTCTAACCATAGACCAAACCCTAATTTTAACCCTCACCCTAGTTCTAAAGCTAGCTATAACATCATACCTAACCATAACCATAACCATAACCCTAGCCATAAAACTAGGCTCAGCCTTAATCCTAACCCTAGCTCTAATCCTAGCCCTAATTAAGCCCTAATTCTAACCCTAAATCTAACCCTAACACTAAGTCTAACTCTAACTCTCGCCCTAGCCCTGTCCCTAGTTCTAACCCTATCCCTTATGATAACTCAAACCCTAGCCCTAACCCTTGCCCTAACCTTCGCTGTAGCCTTAATCTTAGATCTAACCCTAACTCTAAATCTAACCATAACCCTAAGCCTAAACCACACCCTAACACTAGCTCTAACCCTAACACTAATTTGAAAACTAGCCCTAACCCTAGCACTGGCCCTCAAGCAAAACCGAGCCATAGCACTGACCCTAAACCTTAACCTAAACCAAACCCTAACCCTACAACTAGCCCTAACCCTAGCCCTAATTCGAGTCCCAATTCTAATCCTAGAACTAATACTAACTCTGACTCTGACCTTAACACTAACCCTAGCTCTACACATCACCCTATCCCTAAACATAATCCTAACACTAGACCTCAACCTAAACCTAACCCTAAAACTAGCCCTAATCCTAAAACCAGTTCTTAAATTACCATAGCCCTAAACCTAAAACAAAACCTAGCCCTAATCCAAGGCCAAACCCTAGCTTTAACTCTAACCCTAACCCTGGCCCTAACCTTAACACTATCCCTAGACCTAATCCTAGCTCTAACCCTATTTCTTACACTTAGTCAAAACCTCACTCTATTGCTACCCTAGTCCTAACCCTAATTCTATGCCTACCCCAAACCTTAACTCTATTACTAGTCCTAAACCTTGCCCTCATTCTACCTCTAAACTTAACCCAAACCCAAGCCTAACGCTGACCCTTATTCTGACCCTAACACTAAACTTAAGTCTAAACCTGACCCTAACCCTAATCTGATATCTAACACTATCCCTACCAGTAACCCTATCCCTAAACCTAACACTAATACTAGCCCTAGACCTAAACCTAATCCTAAATATAGCCATAACCCTAGCCTTAGCCCTAACAATAATCCTTAACCTAAACCAAACACTAACTCTACCATTAGACCTAACCCTATTCCTCAGTCTGGACATAATCCTAAACCTAATCCTAACCTGAACCCTGACACTTACCCTAACAAAAACCCTAACTCTAAACCTTATCCTAACCCCAAAACTAACCCTAACTCTAGATGAACTCTAAATCTAGGCATAACCATAACTCTAGCTCTTACATTACCCATATACCTAACAGTAGCCCTAACCCTTACACAAAACCTAGCCCTAATTACAGCCCTAAACCGAACCCTAAGAAAAACCTTACCATAAGCCTAGCCCTAACCCTAAACCTAACCCTCGTTCTAGCCCTAACCCTAGCTCAAAACCTAAACTTTAACCTAAACATAACCCTAGTTTAAACCCTAAACCTCACCCTAACTCTAGCCCTAATCCTAACTGTAACCGTAGCCCAAATCCTAGCTCTAACTCTATCCCTTACACTAACCATAACCCTAAAACTAATGTTTACCCTAGCCCTAAACATAACCCTAACACAACCCTAGCACAGACTTTAACCCTGACACTCGACCTAGGCCTAAATCTATCTCAATTCATAACCCTTACACTTAACCTCACCCTAACACTAACCCAAGGCTTAACCCTAACCCTAACCCCTGCCCTAATTGTAACCTTAACCCTAGCCCTAACCCTAGCTCGAACCCTACCCAATACCCTAACCCTAAATTTAACCATAATGATAACACTAGACCTAAAGCTAAACCTACCCTAACCCTAGAACTAACAGTGAACCTAACCCTAATCCTAAATCTAAGATATCTCAAACTCTAACCCTAATCCTAAACCTAAACCTAAACCTTACACTAACCTAAACCTAACCCCATCTTTAACCTGACATCTAAACTTATTACCCTAACCCTAATGATTAAACTAGCACTAACTGTAACACTAACCATGACCATAACCTTAGACCAAACCCTAAATTAACCTTAGCCATAGCAAAAATCCTAGCTCAAACCCTACACTGTACCCTAAACCTAATCCTAAGTGTAACAATCGCCCTAAACGTGACCATAACCCTAACTCTAGCCCTAATCCTAACCATTATCCTAGCCCTAACCCTAGGTCTAACGCTATAAATTACTCTAACAATAACCATAAACCTAATGCTAACCCTAGGCCTAACCCTGAACCTATCACAAACCCTAACCATATCCATTACCTTAAACCTAATCTGAACCTTAAACCTAACACTATCCATTACCATAACCCTAATTCTAAACTGAATCCTAATTTGAGCCTTAAACATAAACCTTAACCTAACCCAAACCCAAATACTGACCCTGACCCTAATAATACGCCAGCTCTTATCCTGACCCTTTCCCTAAACGTAACACTTTAATTTGACCTAGCCATAAACCTAACCCTAAAAATATGACTAACTAAAAACCTAGACCTGACATTAGTCCTAGCCCTAATTCTTGCCCCAAACCTAACACAAAACCTAGACCTAATCCTAGCCTTAAATCTAGCCTTAAACCTAATCCTAACCACAACCCTAGAATTAACCCTAAAGCTAATCATAAAACTAGCCTGAACCCTAACCATAGCACTAAAACAAAACCAAGCAACAGGCCTAACACTAACCTTAACTTAAACCAAACACTAGCACTACACCTAGATCTAACCCTAGCCCTAATTCGAGTCCTAATCATAATCTTAAAAATAACCCTGAACCTGACTTATATCCTAACACTCATCCTAGCTCAAAACACCCCCTAAACTTAAACTGAACCCTAACAGTGAACCTAGCCCTAATTCGAGTCCTAACCCTAACCCTAAAACTATCCCTGACCTGACTGATTTCCTAACAATAACTCTAGCTATAAATACCACCCTAATCTTAAACCTAACCCTAACAATTGAACTACACCTAACCCCAAACCTAATTGTAACCCTAGTTCTAATATTAGCCATTGCCCTAACCCTAGCCTTAAACCTCACACAATACTAGTCCTAATCTGAGCCCTAAACCTAGCTTTAATCCTAACCATAAACCTAACTCTAGCCCTAACCCTATGCATTATCCTGAGCAAAACCTTAACCCTAGACCTATCCCTAATCCTTAGGCTAACCAAATCCTAACCCTATTAATAGTCCTAACTAGATCTCATTCTAGATCTAATGCTATCCCAAACCCTAACTCTAACTCTGATCCTTATTCTGACCATAACATAAACCTTAGGTCTAAACCTGAACCTAACCCTAAATCAAATCCTAACACTAGCCATACTTGTAACCTTATAGCTAAACCTAACCCAACACTAGCTCTAGACCTAACCCTAATCCAAAATCTAGCCTGAATGCTGGCTCTTGACCTAAACAAATCCTAGTCCTAGCCCCCCCCCAAAAAAAAAAAAAACCTTTACCTAACCAAAACACTAACTCTACCCCTAAAACTAAACCTAGTCCTAATTGTGGCTTTAACCCTAACTTTAACTCTAACCCAAACACTGATCCTGGCTTTAACACTAAACCTACCTCTACATCTGAAACTAACCGAAACCTAAACCTAATTCTAGACCCATCCATAACCCTAACCAAAAACTAGCTCTAATCATAACCCTAGATCTTACATTACCCATAGCTCTAACCCTAGGCCCAAACCTACTCTAAACATAGAGCTAATTTTAGGCCTAAACCTAGCCCTAAGCATAACCCTAACCCTAACACTAGCCCTACACTTAACCCTAGCCCTCACTTAGTCCTAAGATAGCTCAAAGTCTAACCCTTCCCCTAAACATAAACCTAGACCTATCCCTAAGTTTCACCCTAAATCTAGGCCAAATCATAAACTTAACCTAGCCCTAAACCTACCTCTAAACCTACCCATTACCCTAACCCTAAAGCTAAACTTATTGAGAATCCTAGCCCAAACCCTAATGTTAACCCTAACTCTAACTGGAAAAATAACCATAGACATAACCCTAAAATTAAACTCAGCATAGCCCTAACTCTAGATCAAAACATAAACTTAACCATAAACCTAAACATAACCACAGCTCTAATCCTAACCTTATCACAAATTCTAACTCTAAACCAAATCTAAACCTAACCTAACCCTATCCGTTATCTTAACCATAACCCTAACATTAATAATAAACCTAGCCCTAACTCTTACCCTAACCCTAAACCTACCATAATCCTATCCCTAGTACTAACCCCAAACCTAGACCTAAGCCCAGCTCAAAACCTAACCTTTATGCTAAACATAACCATAAACCTAACCCTAACCCTAGTTCTAACACTAACTCTAACCCTAACTCAAGGCATATTCCTAACCATAACTCTAGTTCTAACCTAAGCTCTAACCCTATCAATTACCCTAACCATAACCCTTACCCTAATGCTAACCCTAAGCCTAACCCTAGGCCTATCACTAATGCTAACTGATCAGTTACCCTAAACCAAACCTGAACCTTATAACAAACACTAATTATACCCCTAAACCTAACCCTAATGCTAATTTGAGCCAGAAAATGCGGAGTGAACATGGCGGCGGGCTCGGAGAGATCAAGTCTCTGACCTCTTCAGCTGCGTGGGCATAGGGAGTCGTAAACTGTCTAAATGCTGTTTGCTCAGGATCACTAGGCAATGCTGAGCTGACGTGGATCTGGGGCGAACAGTCTGGGCCCCTCAGAACACACACTGAGCCTGGATCAGCTGCATTCAAGCTCCAGTTCACCTGCTTCTCGTGACTCAGCACTAATGATCCCGCTGAAATAACTGGTCAGCCTTTCTGAACTTACAGAGGTAAAAGCCAACTGAGCCTTCATACGCAGTGGCCACAGGATTGAAACAGGGTTTGGGAGAGACAGTCAGAACCCACCCGTTGCATGGTCACCTGGCAAAGGGGACGAACAGTCACCATTTGCATGGGATACCACAATGGCAGAGAACTGACGTCACGGGCGGAGGAGATAACTTCATTGAAACCAGCGCGACAGGTGTGTAGTCCCCTAGCCATCTATCTCCGCACAGCGAGGAAACCTTAAGGGCCCTTCCCAGCTCTCCCGTAAGGGCCCCTCCAAGCTCTCCTGTGAGCGCGATAGCCAGACCTAGGGAATCAGGAGTGGCGCGGGACTCGCGGCGCAGAACTTCCGGCTATCGCTCCCACCAGTGCTGACAACTGAGTTCTCTTGTACCAGCTACCGGGGGTGTGGTTACCAGAGGGAAAGCAAATTCGCTCGGGGTTCACAGCCACAAGCTCTACAAACTTAGGGTCTGAGGGAGGCAAACAGGGAGAGTGTGCCCAGGCATTCATGAAAACAGGGCTCCCAGGAGCAGCAGACCTGGAGTGTAGCCAGTATTGTGGTGAGGGTCACAGGTGAACGGGGCCTGGCTTGAGGAAACACAAGAGGAGGCCCTAGGCATTCAGGATTGGAGACCCACCCAGTCTGGGAGGAAGAGCTGCTGCACAGTGATTGGTTCCCACCTATTGAGAGGAGAAGCTTGGCCCAGTGGGCACAGCTCCACCTACTGGTAGAGAAGTTAATTGAACTCTGTGACTGCATTTATTATAATTATTATTATTTTCTTTTTCTTTCATTTTCATTTTGCTGTTGTTGTTCTTTAACTTTTTTAAATGCTTTTAATTTTTTAAATATTTTTATTTTATTATTATTATTATTTTAAATTTTAATTTTCATTTTTTTATTATCAGTATTATTTTAAAAAAATTCTTTCTTTATTTTCTATTTTTTTCTTTTGTCTTTTCACTTCTTTTCAATTTTCTTATTCCCCCTTTCTTGAAATCTACCTGCCTACTCTCATTCTCTTTAGTGACTTCTTCCCTTCCCTTCTAATATCTTTCCTCCCAAGAGTAAATAAATTTATAAGAGTAAACAGTAACTCAGCAGTCAAACAGAACAACAAGTAACATGAGCAGCATAAAAAAGCAAGGAAGAAAAGGAGTACAAACAATGAAGGACAACCTAAATATTCAGGAGGACTTAGAGTCATTAGAAAAATGGTCATATAAAGAACTCAAGGAATACCTTAGACTGATGGAATGGAACCTTAAAGAGGATACGAGACAGCAAATCCAAACAGTGAAAGAACACATTGAAAATGAATTACATAAACAGATAAAAGAAGAAGCTAAGCATCTTTATCAGGAGATAGAGATTATAAAAAAAAATCAAACAATAATTCTAGAAATGAAGGAAACGATAAACCAAATTAAAAACTCAATTGAGAGTATCACTAACAGAGTGGAGCAAGTAGAAGCCAGAACGTCAGATAATGAAGACAAAATATATCATCTTGAAAAGAGCCTAGCCAACTCAGAAAGGCTGGTGAAAAAATCACAAGAAAAACATCCAAGAGATATGGGATAACATAAAAAAAAAACAAACTTACGAGTCATCGGGACAGAGGAAGGTACAGAGATTCAAATCAAGGAATGAGTAACCTGCTGAATGAAATAATTACAGAAAACTTTCCAGAAATAAAAAATGAAAAGGATATACAAATTGTAGATGCATACAGGACACCGAGCACACAAAATCACAGTAGACCAATGCCAAGACACATTGTTATGAAGATATCCAATATACAGAATAAAGAGAAAATATTAAAAGCTACAAGAGAAAGGAGGCAGATTACATTCAGGGTAAACCAATAAGGTTAACAACGGATTTTTCATCACAGACGCTGAAAGCGAGAAGATCCTGGAACAACGTATTTCAAACACTGAAAGACAATGGATGCCAACCAAGAATTCTGTATCCAGCAAAATTAAGCTTCAGTTATGACAACGAAATAAAAATCTTTCATGATAAACAAAAGCTAAAAGAATTTGCAGCCAGAAAATCAGCATTGCAAATCATCTTGAGCAAAACCGTACACGAGGAAGAAATGAAAAACAATAAGCAAAACCATCAGTGGGAAGTGCCTCCGTAAAGACAGAGGGCGGGCAGAAAGCTAATCTTGGAGAACCAAAGTAAATTAAAAAAAAAAGAAGATAAATAATCAAACATGGCTGGAAGTACAAACCATATATCAATAGTAACTCTAAACGTTAATGACTTAAACTCTCCAATAAAGCAACATAGGCTGGTAACATGGATTAAAAAAACAAATCCAACAATATGCTGCATCCAGGAGACACATCTGATTGGAAAAGACATATACAGGCTGAAGGTGAACGGTTGGGAAAAAATATACCACGCACACGGTCCTCGTAAGCAAGCAGGGGTGGCCATCCTCATATCGAATAAAATCGACTTCAAGACTAAGTTAATCAAAAGGGATAAGGAAGGACATTATATACTGTTAAAAGGAACCATTCACCAACAAGACATAACAATTATCAATATTTATGCACCAAATAATGATGTTGCGACGTTCATAAAACAAATTCTCTGCAAGTTCAAAATCGAATAGACCATAACACGATAATTATGGTGAATTCAACACACCTCTCTCACCATTGGACAGATCCTCCAAACAAAGGTTGGACAAAGAAACTATAGAACTCAATATCACAATCAATAACCTAGACTTAACTGACATATATAGAATATATCAAACATCATCAAGTGGATATACTTTTTTCTCAGCAGCACATGGATCCTTCTCAAAAATAGACCATATATAATGCCATAGGGCAACCCTCAGTAAATATAAAGGGGTGGAGATAATACCATGCATTTTATCTGATCATAATGGAATGAAACTGGAAATCAATGATAAAAGAAGGAAGGAAAAATCCTACATCACATGGAAAATGAACAATACGTTACTGAATGATCAATGGGTTACAGAAGACATAAAGGAGGAAATCAAAAAATTCTTAGAGATAAATGAAAATACAGACACAACACATCGGAATCTATGGGACACAATGAAAGCAGTTTTAAGAGGGAAATTCATCGCCTGGAGGTCATTCCTCAAAAAAAGGAAAAAAAAAAACAATAAATAAATGAGCTCACACTTCATCTCAAAGCCCTAGAAAAGGAAGAGTAAAACAACAGCAAATGTAGCAGAAGGCAAGAAATAATTGAAATCAGAGCAGAAATCAACAAAATGGAAACAAAAGAAACTATTGAAAAAATTAACAAAACTAAATGTTGGTTCTTTGAAAAAATAAATAAGATTGACAGACACTTAGCCATGCAAACGAAGAGAAGAAGAGAGAGAACTCAAATTACTAACATACGGGATGAAAAAGGCAACATCACAACAGATACTACAGAAATACAGAAGATAATTAGGAATTATTTTGAAAACATATATTCCAATAAAATAGAAGATAGTGAAGACAACGATAAATTTCTTAAGTCTTATGATTTGCCCAGACTGAGTCAGGAGGATACACACCATTTGAACAGACCAATATCAATGGATGAAATAGAAGAAGCAATCAAACGACTACCAACCAAGAAAAGCCCAGAACCAGATGGGTATACAGCAGAGTTTTACAAAACCTTTAAAGAAGAATTAATACCAATAATTTTCAAGTTATTTCAGGAAATAGAAAAAGAGGGAGCTCTTCCAAATTCATTTTATGAGACCAACATCACCCTGATTTCGAAACCAGACAAAGACACTTCAAAGAAAGAAAACTACAGACCAATATCTCTAATGAACTTAGATGCAAAAATCCTCAACAATATTCTGGTGAATAGGATACAAAAACACATCAAAAAAAAAAAATTGTGCACCATGATCAAGTAGGATTCATCCTTGGGATGCAAGGATGGTTCAATATACGGAAATCAATAAATGTAATTCACCACATCAATAGACTTAATGATAAGAACCGTATGATCATCTCGATAGATGCAGAAAAAGCATTCGACACAGTACAGCATCCCTTTGTGTTCAAAATATTATAAAAACTAGGGATAACAGGAACTTACCTCAACATTGTAAAAGCTATCTATGCTAAGCATCAGGCTAGCATCATTCTAAATGGAGAAAAATTGAAGGCATTCCCTCTAAAATCTGGAACAAGACAGGGATGCCCTCTATCACCACTTCTATTCAATATAGTTCTCGAAACACTGACCAGAGCAATTAGACAGACAAAAGAAATTAAAGGCATAAAAATAGGAAAAGAAGAACTTAAATTATCACTATTTGGGCAAGACATGATTCTATACCTAGAAGACCCAAAAGGGTCTATAAAGAAACTACTAGAACCAATAAATGAATTCAGCAAAGTGGCAGGATATAAAATCAACAAGCATAAATCAAAGGCATTTCTGTATATCTGCGACAAAACTTCTGAAAAGGAAATGAGGAAAAACACCACATTCACAATATCCTCAAAAAAATAAAATACTTGGGAATCAACCTAACAAAAGAGGTGAAAGATTTATACAATGAAAACTACAGAACCCTAAAGAGAGAAATAGAAGAAGATCTTAGAAGATGGAAAAATATACCCTGCTCATGGATAGGCAGAACTAACATCATCAAAATGGCAATAATACCAAAATTTCTCTACAGGTTTAATGAAATGCCAATCAAAATCCCAATGGCATTTCTTGTAGAAATAGATAAAGCAATCATGATATTCATATGGAAAAATAAAAGACCCAGAATAGCAAAAGCAATTCTAAGCAGGAAGTGTGAATCAGGCGGTATAGCGATACCAGATTTCAAACTATATTACAGAGCAATAGTAACAAAAACAGCATGGTACTGGTACCAAAACAGGTGGGTGGACCAATGGTACAGAATAGAGGACACAGAGACTAATCCACAAAGTTACAACTATCTTATATTTGATAAAGGGGCTAAAAGCATGCAATGGAGGAAGGATAGCATCTTCAACAAATGGTGCTGGGAAAACTGGAAATCCATATGCAACAAAATGAAACTGAATCCCCTCCTCTCGCCATGCACAAAGTTAATTCAAAATGGATCAAGGAGCTTGATATCAAATCAGAGACTCGCCATCTGATAGAAGAAAAAGTTGGCTATGATGTACACATTGTGGGGTGGGCTCCAAATTCCTTAATAGGACACCCATAGCACAAGAGTTAATAACAAGAATCAACAAATGGGAGTTACTTAAACTAAAAAAGTTTTTTCTCAGCAAGAGAAGTAATAAGAGAGGTAAATAGGGAGTCTACTTCATGGGAACAAATTTTTACTCCTCACACTTCAGATAGAGCCCTAATATCCAGAGTATACAAAGAACTCAAAAAATTAAACAATAAGATAACAAATAACCCACTTAACAAATGGGCCAAGGCCCTGAACAAACACTTCTCAGAGGGGGACATACAATCAATCAACAAGTACATGAAAAAATGTTCACCATCTCTAGCAGTCAGAGGAATGCAAATCAAAACCACCCTAAGATACCATCTCACTCCAGTAAGATTGGCAGCCATTATGAATTCAAACAACAACAAGTGCTGGCGAGGATATGGTACACTTGTATATTGCTGTTGGGACTGCAAATTCATGCGGCCAATTTGGAAAGCAGTATGGAGATTCCTGGGAAAGCTGGGAATGGAACCACCATTTGACCCAGCTTTGCCCTTCTCGGACTATTCCCTGAAGACCTTAAAAGAGCATACTACAGGGATATGCCACATCGATGTTCGTAGCAGCACAATTCACAATATCTAGACTGTGGAACCAACCCAGATGCCTTTCAATAGATGAATGGATAAAAAGAAAAATGTGGCATTTATACACAATGGAGTATTATGCAGCACTAAAAAATGACAAAATCATGGCATTTGTAGGGAAATGGATGGCACTAGAGCAGATTATGCTAAGTGAAGCTAGCCAATCCCTAAGAAACAAATGCCAAATGTCTTCTTTGATATATTGAGAGCAACTAAGAACAGAGCAGGGAGGAAGAGCAGGAGGAAAAGATTAACATTAAACAGAGACATGAGGTGGGAGGGAAAGGGAAAGAAAAGGGAAATTGCATAGTAATGGAGGGAGACCCTCATTGTTATACAAAATTGCATATAAGAGGTTGTGAGGGGAATGGGAAAATAATCAAGGAGAGAAATGAATTACAGTAGATGGGGTAGTGAGAGAAGATGGGAGGGGAGGGGAGGGGGGATAGTAGAGGGTAGGAAAGGTAGCAGAATACAACAGTTACTATTAGGGCATTATGTAAAAATGTGGATGCGTAACCGATGTGATTCTGCAATCTGTATTTTGGGTAAAATTGGGAGTTCATAACCAACTTGAATCGAATGTATGAAATATGATATGTCAAGATTTTTGTAATGTTTTAAACAATTAATAATAAAAAAATAGATTTAGAGTTATGGTTAGGTTTAGGGTTAGGGTAAAGGTTAAGGTTAGGGTTAGGGTTAGGGTTAGGGTTTGTGTTAGTTTTAGGGTCAGGTTTTAGGGTTGTGTTAGGATTAGTTTTATGGTTAGGTTTAGGGTATGAGTAGGATTAAGTTTAGTTTTAGGGTTAGTGTTAGTGTTAGGTTTAGCATTAGGTTTAGTTTTAGGGTTAGTGATAGTATTAGGGTTGAGATTAGGGTTTGTGTTAGGATTCGGGTTAGGGTTAGTGTTAGTGTTAATAAAGGGTAAGTTTTAGTTTTAGGTTTCGGTAAGATTTAGGGTTAGGGTTTGGTTACATTTAGGGTTATGATTTGGGTTAGGGTTTGTTTTAGAGTTAGGGTTAGGATTACGATTAGGGTTAGGGTTAGGGTTAGGTTTAGCAATAGGGTTAGTGTTAGGTTTAGGGTTAGTATTAGGGTTAGGGTTATGGCTAGGGTTGGATTTTCGGTTAAGTTTAGGGTTACCGTAAGGTCTAGATATAATGTTAGGGTTAAGGATAGAATCTGAGTTAGGGTTAGTGTTAGTGGTAGGGTCAGGGTTAGGGTTAGGGTTAGGGTAAGGGTAAGGGTTTGTGTTAGGCTTAGATTTAGGATTAGCTTTATGGTTAGTGTTAGGGTTTGGGTTAGCTTTAAGGTTAAGGTAAGTTTTAGGGTTAGGGTTAGACTTAGCTTGAGGTTTAGGGTTAAATTAGAATTAGAGTTAGAGTTAGAGTTAAGTTAGGGTTAGGGTTAGGTTAGGGTTATAGTTAGGGTTAGGGTTTGTGTTAGGTTTAGGGTTAGTGTTATGGTTATGGTTATGATTAGGGTAAGATTAGGGTTATGGTTGGGGTTAGGTTAGGGTTAGGGTTATGGTTAGGGTTTGTGTTATGTTTAGGGTTAGTGTCATGGTTATGGTTATGTTTAGGGTTAGGGTTAATGTTAGGGTTAGAGTTAGGGTTAGGATTACGGTTTGTGTTAATATTAGATTTCGGGTTAGGTTTAAATTTATGGTTAGGATTAGGATTAGAGTTAGGGTTAGGGTTAGGGTTAGTATTTCTTTTAGGGTTACTGTTAGGTTTTGGTTTGGTTGGGTTAGGTTTAGATTTAGGATTAGGGTTAGCATTAAGGTTTGTGTTAGGGTAAGGGTTAGGTTTAGAGTTAGAGTTTGTGTTAGGGTTAGTGTTAGGGTTAGGTTTAGGCTTACAGTTAGAGTTAGGGTGAGTGTTATTGTGAGGGTTAGGATTAGGATTATTGTTAAATTTCGGTTTCAGGTTCTGGTTAAAGTTAGTGTTATGTTAGGGTGATTGTTAGAGTTCGGTTTAGGATTAGTGTTAGGGATAGTGTTAGTGTTACACTATAGTTTATAGTATATATATATATATATATATATATATATATATATATATATATATATATATATATATAGTTTAGGGTTAGTGTTAGGGTTAGTGTTAGGTTATGATTCGTATTAGGGTTAGGGTTAATGTTACAGTTACGGATAGAGTTAGTTTTAGAGTTAGTTTTAAAATTAGTGTTTGGGTTGGGTTAGGGTAAGTTTTCGGTATAGGGTTAGGGTGACGGTTAGAGTTAGTTTTACGGTTAGGGTTAGGGTTAGATTTAGGTATAGTATTAGGGTTACGATTAGTGTTAGGCAAGGTTTAGGGTTTTTTTTATGTTAGGGTTGGGGTTCTGGTTAGGTTTACAGTTACTGTTAGGATTTGGGTTAGGGTTAGTGTTAGGGTTAGGGTAAGGGTAAGGGTTAGGGTTTGTCTTAGGTTTAGATTTAGGTTTAGGTTTAGTGTTAGGTTTAGGGTTAAGGTTAGTTTTAGGGTCAGGGTTAGTGTTAGGTTAAGATAAGGGGTTGTGTTAGGGTTATATTTAGGGTTAGAGTTAGGGTTAGTGTTGGGTTTAGAGTATAGTTTAAGTTTTATTTTAGCTTTAGGGTAGGGTTAGGTTATGGTTAGGGATAAAGTAAAGTTAGGCTTACGGATAGGATAGTGTTAATGTTATGGTTAGATATACAGTTTTTGTTAGGTTTAGGATTAGGTTTAGGATTAGGGTTATGATTAATATTAATGTTAGGGTTAGGTTTAGAGTTAGTGTTACAGTTAAGGTCAGGGTTAGGGTTAGCGTTAGAGTTAGGGTTAGGGTTAGCGTTATGGTTTGTGTTAGGGCTAGGGTTAGGTTTAGAGTTAGGGTTTGTGTTAGGATTAGTGTTAGGGTTAGGTTTAGGCTTACAGTTAGGATTATGGTTAGAGTTAAATTTAGGATTAGGGTTTGGGTTAGTGTTAGGGTAAGTGTTAGGGTTAGTGTTAGGTTTAGGGTTAGGGTTAGGATGAGTCTTAGGGTTAGGGTTAGGTTTATTGTTATGGTTAGGGTTCGAATTTGGATTAGGTTTAGGGTTAGTGTTAGGGTTAGGTATAGTGTTGGTGTTAGGGTTAGTGTTAGGGTTAGGGTTTGACTAAGGGTTGTGGTTAGTGTTAGGGTTAGAGTTATTGTTAGTGTTAAAAATTGGGTTCGGTTAGGGTTAGGTGTAGTTTTAGTATTAGAGTTAGGGTTAGTTTTACGGTTAGTTTTCAGGTTAGCATTAGGGTTAGAGTTAGGGTTAGTGTTAATGTTAGCATTAAAGTTAGGGTTAGGGTTAGTGTTAGGATTACAAATAGGTTTAAAGTTAGAGTTTGTGTTAGAGTTAGAGTTAGGGTTAGGGTAAGGGTTAGTGTTTGTGTTAGGTTTATTGTTATGGTTAAGTTTAGTGTTAGGGTTAGTGTTAGGTTTCGGTTTAGGTTTAGGAAGATTTTCGCATTAGGGTAAGGTTTACGGTTTTGGTAAGTGTTAGGGTTAGAATTAGTGTTAGAGTTAGAGTTAAGTTTATTGTTATGGTTAGGGTTAAGGTTAGGGTTTGGTTTATGTTTAGGGTTAGATTTAGTGTTAGGGTTGTGTTAGGGTTTATATTAGGGTTAAAATTAGTGTTAAGATTAAGGTTACTTTTAGGATTAGGTTTGTATTTAGGGTTTCAGATAGGGTTAGGGTTTTGGTTATGGGTAGGATTTGGGTTAGGGTTAGGGTTTGGTTAGGGTTATGGTTAGGGTTAGAGTTAGGTTTAGATTTAGGGTAAGAGTTACAGTTAGGGTTAGAGTTAGTGTTAAGTTTAGGGTTATGGTTAAAGTTAATTTTAGGGTTTGGGTTAAATTTAGGTTACGGTTAAGGTTAGGGTTAGGATCAGTAATAGGGTTTGTGTTTGTGTTATATTTAGAGTTAGGTTAAGGTTGAGGGTTAGGGTTAGGGTTACTTTTAGGGTTAGGTTTATGGTTAGAGATAGGATTAGGGTTATTTTTAGGGTTAGGTTTAAGGTTAGGGTTAGGATTAGGGTTAGTGTTCTTGTTAAATTTACTGTTAGGGATAGGGTTTGTGTTAAGGTTATTTTTTGATTTGTGTTAGGGTTAGGTTTAGGGTTAGTGTTAGGGTTAGGTTTAGGGTAAGGGTTAGGTTAAGGTTAGGGTTATTGTTAGGGTTAGGTCAGGGCTAGTGACGCATTAGGAATTGGATTAGAGTTAAGGTTAGGGATAGGGTTAGGATTAGGGTTAGGTTTAAGGATAGGGTTAGTGTTATGGTTAGGATTTGGTTTAGGGTTATTGTTAGGGTTATTGTTAGGGTAAGGGTTAAGGTAAGTTTTTTGGTGATGGTTATGGTTAGGGTTAGGTTTATGGTTAAAATTAGTGTTAGTGTAGGGTTAGGATTAGTGTTAGGGTTAGGGTTAGGGTTAATGTTAGTGTTAGGGTTAGGATGTTTCTTAGGGTTACGGTTAGGATTATGTTTAAGATTTCAATTATGGTTCGGATTAGGTTTAGGGTTAGGGTTAGTTTAGTGTTTGGCTTCAAGATTGGGTTAGGGTTAGGATTAGTGTTAGGGTTAGGTTTAGGTTAGGGTTAGTGTTAGGTTTTGTTTTCGTGTTAGGTTTACGGTTAGGGTTAGTTTCCGCTTTAGGTTTAAAGTTAGGGTTAGGGTTAGGGTTAGTGTTAGGGTTAGGGTTATACTTAGGTTTAGGTTTAGTTTTAGGTTTAGTGTTAGTTTTAGGGTTATCTTACAGTTAGAATTAGGGTGAGGGTTAGAGTTAGGCTTAGGATTAGATTTATTGTTACGGTTAGTGGTAGGCTTATGGTTAGGGTTAGTTTTAGGGTTGTGGTTAGGGTTAGCGTAAAGTTAGTGATAGTGTTAGTGTTAGGGTTAGAGTTAGGGTTAGGGTTATGTTATGTGTTAGGATTAGGGTTATGGTTAGTGTTAGGATTACGGTTAGGATTAGGATTAGGTTAATATTTTGGTTTAGGGTTAGGATTAAGGTTAGAGTTAGTATTAGTGTTAGGGTTATGGTTATGGTTAGGGTTAGGGTTAGTGTTAGGTTTGTAGTTATGTTTAGGATTTGAAGTACTGATAGTTATAGGATTGTGGTTAGGTTTATTTTTAGGGTTAGGTTTAGGTTTAGGGTTAGTGTTACGGTTGGTGTTAGTGTTAGGGTTAGGTTTAGGGTAGTGTTAGGGTTAGTGTTAGGGTTAGGGTTAAACTTAGGGTTCGTGTTAGAGTTAGGGTTATGGCTTGCATTAGGGTTAAGGTTAGGGTTGGGTTTAGGTTTCGGTTTAGGGTTAGTGTTAGGGTTAGTGTTAGTGTTAGGGTTAGGGTTAGTGTTATTTTGTGTTAGGGTTAGGCTTTATTATACTGTTAGGTTTAAGGATACATTTTTAGTTAGTTTTAGGGTTAGGCTTAGGTTTTATAGTTAGTGTTATAATTAGTTTTAGGGTTAAGTTTAGTGTTAGGGTTAAGATTAGTGTTAGGGTTTGCCATAAGTTTATTGATAGGTTTAGGTTTAAAGTTAAGTTTAGTTTTAGGGTAAGGGTTGGGGTTAGGTTTAGGGTTAAGGTTCAGATTAGTGTTAGGGTTAGGTTTAGGGTTTGAGTTAGGATTAGGGTTAGGGTTATTGTTAGGTTTAGGGTTACAGTTAAGATTAGTATAGGGTTAGAGTTACTGTTAGTGTTAAGTTTTGTTAGGGTTAGTGTTAGAGTTATTGGTAGGATTAGGTTTTCGGTTAGGTTTAAGTTTAGGGTTAGGTTTAGGGGTAGGTTTAGATTAGTTTTAGGGTTAAGTTTATGGTTAGTGTTAGGGTTAAAGTAAGTGTTAGTATTAGGGTTAGCGTTAGTGTTAGTTTTAGAATTAGAGTTTGTGTTAGGTTTCAGTTTATGGTGAGTGTCCAGAGTTAGGGTTAGGGTTAGGGTTAGGTTTGTGTTAGAGTTAGGGTTAATTATAATGTTATGGTTAGGGATAGGTTAGCATTAGTGTTTAAGATTAGGGTTGGATTTAGGGTTATGGTTAGATCTAGGGTTAGGCCTATGGCTAGGGTCAGAGCTAAGTTAAGGTCTATTGAGAGTGTTATAGTAACAAATAGGGTTATAAATAGAAATAAGGCTTGGGTGTGAGTTAGAGTTATTCCTAGGGCTAGGGTTAGGTGTAGGGTTAAGGTTCGTGTTCAAATTGGGCTAGGTCTAGTGCTATGATTAGTGTTAGGGTTAGGCCTATGGTTAAGGCTAGGGTTAGAGTTCGTTTTAGGGGAAGGGATGGGGTTATAACTAGGTTCAGTGCTAGAGCAAGGGTTATATTTAGGGATAGGGATAGGGTGAGTGTTCGGGTTAGGATTAAGTCTAGGTTTAGGGCTAGGGTGAGGGATATGGTTTATGTTAGGGTTAGGGCTAGGATTAGGGCTAGGGATAATGTCAGGTCTGGGATTAGGGTAAGGGATAGTGTTAGGCATAGGTTTATGGCTAAGTCTAGTGTAAAAGTCAGGTTTACTGTAGGCGTCAGGTATAGAGCTAGGTTATTATTAGGGTCAGAATATGGATTAGGGTTTGTTTTGGGTTAAGGTTAAGGTTTAATGTTAGGGCTCAAATTAGCATTAGGATTAGGGTTAGGGTTAAAGTAATGGATAGAGTAAGGTTTACACTTCAGGTTAGGGTTAAAATAATGTATAGGGTTGGTGTTATTTTTAGGGTTAGGCCTCGGGTTAACATATGGTTTAGGTTTATGAATGGAGTAATGAATAAGTTTAGTGCTAGTGTTAGGGCTTAGGTTAAGTTTAGGATTAGGAGTAGGTTTTGAGTTACTCCTAGGGTTAGTGTTAGGGTTCAGTTTATGGTTAGGTTTTGAGATAGGGTTAGGGCTAGGGCGAGAGTTAGGGTTAGAATCAGGGCTAAGGTTAGGGTTAAGGTTAGGGTTAGAGCTAGGGTTACCATTAGGGTTAGGGTTACATTTAAGGTAATGGATAAAGTTAGAGCTAGGATTTGGGCTATGGTTACAGTTAGGATTAGGGATAGGGTTAGGTTTATGGTTAGAGCTACGGTTATGTTTAGAATAAGGGTTAGATTTTGAGCTAGGGTAAGGGCTAGGGCAAGCATTAGGTTTAGGTTTTGTGCTAGAGTTAGGGTTAAGGTTATGCTTATGTCTAGATTTAGGGCTTGTATTAGGGCTATGTTTTGTGTGAGGTTTATGGCTATTGATATGGCTATGGGAATGTAAGTGCTAGGGTTATGGTTATGGCTAGTTTTTTGGGTTAGGATTACACATATATATATAGTGTTATATTTAAGTTTTGGGTTAGGATAATGTTTAGAGCTAGGGTTTGTGTTAGGATAAGCGTCAGTGTTCAGGCTAGTGTTGGTTTTATGGTTAGGGCCAGAATTAGAACTAACTAGGGTTTGGTCTAGGGCTAGGATTAGTATTTATGTTATTTTAGGGCTACGGTTATGTTTTTTTTTTTTTTTTTTTTTTTTTAGGACTAGGGCTAGAATTATGGCTACAGTTAGGATTAAGTTTAGGTCTAGTGCTAGTGTTATGGTTAGTTGTAAGTATAGGTTTACTAGTAGGGCTAGTGTTAGGGTTCAGTTTACTGTTAAGATCAGGCTCTGACCTACGGTTAGTGTTAGGGTCAGAATAAGGGTAAGGTTTAGGATTAGGCTTCGGATTAGTGTTGGAGATATAATGAGGGCTAGGGTTTGGACTAAGATAAGGATTAGTATTAGAACTAGGATAGCATGAGGGTGAGAGTTTGGCTTAGGGTAAGGAATAGGTTTAGAGCTAGGGTTTGGGTTAGTGTTAGGGTTAGGGTTAAAGCTAGGATTGAGGCTCAGATTAGCGCTAGGTTTTGTGTTAGGGTTAGGGCTGTGGCTAATGTAAGAACTAGCTTTATGTTTAGGGATAATTTTAGGGTTAGGATTAGGGCTAGGTCTAGTGTTTAGGTTAGGTTTAGGGTTAGGGTGATGTTTAGAGGTAGGTATAGTTTTAGGGTCAGTGTCGCATCAGTATTAGTTGTAGGGATAGGGTTAGGACTAGGTGTAGCATTAGGATTTGGTTTAGGTTAAGGGTTAGAATTAGGGCTATAGCTCAGTTTTCTTTATGGGCTATGGCTAGGGTTAGAGCTAGTTTTCAAATTAGAATTAGGGTTAGGGCTAGTGTTAGGGTGAGGCTTAGGTTTAGAGTTAGGGTTACATTTAGAGTTAGGGTTAATTCTAGGTTTAGGACTATGGCTAGGGTTAGGACTAACATTAGGTCTAGAGTTAGGGTTAGGCAATAGATAAGGTTGGTACTAGATATAGGTCAATGGGTAGAGTTAGGGTTAGTCTTAGGGCTAGGGTTAGAATTAGGGTTACAGTTAACAATAAATTAGGGCTAGGATTAGAGCTATGGTTAGTGTTAGGATGAGGCATAGGGTTAGGGCTAGGTTAGTGTTTGTGATCGTGTTAGGTTTAGGGTAGGGGAAAGGATGTGGTTATACCTAGGTTCAGATCTAGGGCAATAGTTGAAATTAGGGTTTGGGCTAGGTTTAGGGTTCAGGTTGGATTAAGGTTACATTTAGGGCTAAGATGAGGGCTTGGGTTTGTGTTAGGTTTAAGGCAAGAATTAGATAGAGTGCTAATGTCAGGTCTAGGGTTATGGTTAGGGATACTGTTAGGGTTAGTTTTATGGCTAGGTCTAGTTTAAGGGTTATGTTTAGGGTAAGGGTCAGGTTTAGAGCTAGGTGTTTTATTAGAGTCAGTGTCTTGCTCGGAGTTTGGGTTAGGCTTGGTTTAGTTTTAGGGTTTGAATTAGCATTAGGGTTAGGATTAGGGTTAGAGAAATTGATAGGGTTAGTTTTAGTGTTCAGGTTAGGGTTAGGTAAGAATAATGTTAGTATTAGCAATAGGTTTAGGGTTAGGCCTAAATGGATAGGGTTAGATTTAGGTTTAGGACTAGGGTTAGTGTTAGGTTTAGTGTAACTGTTAGGGTTTGAGCTGGAAGTAGGACTACAGCAAGGGTTACATTTAGGGTTAGGTCTAGGGTTAAGTTTACAGTTAGGGTTAGTGTAGGTTTAGGTTTAGGATTAGGGTTAAGTTTACAGTTAGGGTTAGAGTAGGTTTAGGGTTAGAGCTAGTGTTATCATGAGGTTTATAATTAAGGTTAGGGTAATGGGTGGGGTTAGAGCTAAATTTAGAGCTAGGTTTGGGTTAGGCTTATGTTTAGGGTAATGGATAGGTTTAGGTCTAGGGTTATGATTAGGATTAGGGCTAGGGTTAGGGTTTGGCCTTGGGTTAGTGTTAGGGTTAGGTTTAGGGTAAGTGTTAAGGCTACGTCGATGGTTAGGGTTAGTGTCAGGTCTAGGTATAGGATTAGCGTTAAGTATAAGGCTAGTGTTATCATTAGGGTTAGGGTTATGTTTAGGGTAATGAATTAGGGTTAGAGCTAGAGTTAGGGCTGAGCTAGGATTATGGTTAGGATTAAGTCTAAGGTTAGGTTTATGGTTAGGGCCAGTTTTAGGGTTAGGGTTAGTTTTAGGGTAATGGTTAGGGCTAGGGTTAGGGTTGGTGTTAAAACGAGGTGTAAGGCTCAGTTTAGGGATAGGTTTTGGTTTAGGTTAGGGCTACAGCTAATGTAAGAACTAAAGTTATGATTAGGTCTATTTTAGTGTTACAGTTAGGGCTAGTACTAGTTTTAGATTTAGGTATACTTTTAGGGTGATGTTAGAGCTAGGGTTGATGTAAGGTCAGAGTCAGGCTCAAGGAGAGTTTTCAGGTTAGGTTAGGACTAGAATTAGGGCTAAGTTTAGGGCTAGGTGTAGGGTTAGGTTTTGGTTTAGGTTAAGCGTTAGGGTTAGGGCTATGGCTCAGTTTTGTTTTAGGGCTTGAACTAGATTAGGGCTAGTTTTAGGATTAGTGTTAGTGTTAGGGCTAGTGTTAGTGTGAGGTTTAGGCATAGGGTGAGGATTGGACTTAGATTTATGTTTAGTTGTAGGGTTAGGTCTAGGGTTAGTGTTAGGGCTAAGGTTAGGGCAAGTGTTAGGGTTATGATAAGGGGTAAGTTAGATCTAGGAATAGGGCTAGGGCTAGAGTTAGAGTTAGTCTTAGTGATAGTTGGAGTGTTAGGGCTAAATTAGGGCTAGGATCAGGTCGAGGATTAGTGTAAGGGTTAACTCTAGAGTTAGAGTTAGGGTTAGATTTGGGGGAAGGGATGGGGTTATAGCAAGGTTCAGAACTAGGGTGAGGGATAAAATTAGGGATAGGGCTAGAGTTATGGTTTGGGTTAAGATCAAGGCTAGGTTTAGGGCTAGGATGAGGGCTAGCATTTGTTAGGGCTATGGCAAGAATTAGGGATAGGGCCAATTTCAGGTCTAAGGTTATGGTTAAGGATAGTTTTGGGGTAAGATTTATGGCTAGGTCTAGTTTCAGAGTTAGGTTTAGGGTGAGGTTCAAGTTGAGAGCTAGGGGTATTATAATAGTCAGAGTCAGGTTTTGGGTTTGGGTTAGGTTGAGGTTTAGGGCGATGGCTCAAATTAGCATTAAGTTTTGAGTTCAGGTTAGGTAATGGATAAGGTTAGGTTTAGGCTTCAGGTTAGGTTTAGGGCTCAGGTTAGATTTAGGGTAATGGATAGGGTTAGGATTAGGCCTAGCATTAGCATTAGGTTTATGGTTATCATTAGGGTAATGAATAGGGTTAGAGCTAGGGTTATGTTTAGGATTAGGGCTAGCATTAGGGTTAGGGTTAGGGTTAAGGCCAGGATTAGGTTTAGGGTATGGGTTAGGGTTTGAGCTAGGGTTAGTGCTAAGGATAGGGTTAGTTTTAGTATTAGGTCTAGGGTTAGGATTAGGTTTACCATTAGGGTTAAGGTAATGGACAGGTTTAGATGTCAGGTTAGGGTTAGGTTTAGGTTTAGGATTAGGACTAGGGTTAGTAATAAGTTTAGCATAATTATTGGAGTTTGAGCTGGGTTGGGACTATGGCAAGGGTTAGGTTTATGGTTAGGTCTAGGGTTAGTTTTACAGTTAGGGTTAGAGTAGGTTTAGGGTTAGGGCTAGGGTTATCATGATGTTTATGGTTAGGGTTAGGGTAATTGGTGGGGTTAGAGCTAACGTGAAGACTAGTTCTAAGTTTAGGATTAGGGCTAAGGTTAGGGTTAGGATTAGGCTTATCATTTTCTTATGATTAGGTTAAGGGTAAGGGTCAGGGACTGAGTAAGTGTTAGGTCTAGGTTGAGGCTACAGGTTAGAATCAGGGCTAGGGATAGAGTTAGGATTAGGGTTAGGGTTAGGTCTAGGTTTAGCATTAGGTTTAGGGTTGTGGTTAGGGTAATGGATAGAGTTAGAACTAGGGTTTTGGCTATGTTTATGTTTAGGTTTAGGGCTAGGATTGGAGTTAGATTTTGGGCTAGGGTTATGTTTAGGGTAAGGGCTAGGGTTTGAGCTAGTGTTAGTGCTAGGGCTAGGTCAAGGATTAGGTTCAGCCTTAGGTCTACGGACAGGATTATGGTAGTTTAAGGTTAGGGTTAAGGTTAGGGCTAGGGCTATAATTAGGGTTAAAATAAGGGTTAGTGTAATGGGTATGGTTAGATGTAGGTTTAGGTTTAGGGTTAGATTTAGTTTTAGGGTTAATATTAAGGCTATGGTTATGTTTAGGTTTATGGTACAGGTTAGGTTTTCAGCTAGGGTTAGGGCTATGGCGAGTGTTAGTTTTAGGGTTAGGTCTATTGTTAGTTTTCTGGTTAGGGTTAGGGTTACGGTTAGGGTTAAGGCTAGGGTTATCAATAGAGTTAGGTGTAGGGTTAGGTAAGGTGTAGGTTTAGAGCTAGGTTTAGGGATAGGGTTAAGTTCAGGATTATGGACAGGGTTAGGGTTCAGAGTAAGGTATAGGTCTAAGTTTATATTTATGGTAAAGGTTAGGCTTTGAGTAAGGTTTAAGACTAAGGCTAGGGTTAGATTCAGGGTTAGGGTTAGGGTTAGGGTTAGGGTTGGGGTTACACGTAGGGCTAGATGTAGGCCTAGAATTCACTCTAGGTTTTGTGTTAGGTTAAGGAATAGAGTTAGGGCTATGGATAATGTAAGAGCTAGGATTATGATTAGGGCTAGTTGTAGGGTTAGGGTTATGGCTATGTCTAGTGTTAGGTATAGGTTTTTGGTTAGGGTCAGGTTTAGAGATAGGTTTATTGTTAAAGGCAGGGTCAGTGTTCAGGTTAGAGTTAGAGTTAAGTTTAAAGCCAGAATTGAAATTAGGTTTATGTCTAGGGGTAGGGTTAGGCTTTGCGTTAAGAGGTATTGTTAGGGCTCATGCTAGGTTTTTGTTAGGGCTCAGGCTAGGTTTTTGTTTAGGTCTAGAACTAGAGTTAAGTCTAGATTTAGGATTAGGTTTAGGTCTAGGGCTAGTGATAGGGTCTGGTTTAGGTATAAGGTTACTGGTAGGGTTAGTGTTACAGTTTGGTCTACCATTAGAGTCAGGTTTAGACCTAGGTTAGTGTTATGGTCAGAATAAGGGTCAGGACTAGGGTTAATGTTTGGGGTAGGGTTAGAGCTAGAATGAAGGCTGGGTTAGGACTATTAATATGACGAGGGTTTTCATTAGGCTGAGGATTAGGGATAGGTCTAGGGTTACCATTAGTGTTAGGGTTTTGCTTAGGGTTAGGGATAGGGTTAGAGCTAGTGTTAGGGGTAGGGTTAGGGTTTGGGTTAGGGTTAAAGCTAGGTGTTGGTCTAGGATTAGGGCTAGTTTTTGTGTTAGTGTTAGGGCTAGGGTTAGGGCAACAGGTAATGTAAGAACCAAGGTTACAATTAGGATTAGCTTTAGGGTTAGGGTTAGGGGGAATTCTGGTGTTAGTATTATATTTAAAGTTAGGGTGATATTTAGAGCTAGAGTTATTTTTAGGATAGGAGTCAGGGTCAGGTTTTGTTTTAGGGTTTGATTTAGAACTCAAATTAGGGCTCGGTTTACTGTTAGGGTTTGCTTTAAGGTTAGCATCATGTTTAGTGCTAGGGTGAGTGTTAGGATATGAGTCAGGGTCAGGGTTAGTTTTAAGGTTAGGGTTAGGACTTGATTAGGGCTAGAATTAGTTTTTTTTAGTAGTTTAGGGTTTGGTTTAAGTTAAGGCTTAGGATTAGGTCTATTGCTCGATTTTGTTTTAGTCCTATGGTTAGAATTAGTGCTAGTTTTACAATTAGTATTAGAGTTAGGGCTAGTTTTAGTGTTAGGCTTATACTTAGAGTTAGGGTTACATTTATAGTTAGGGTTACATTTATAGTTAGGATAGATCTAGGATATGGCTAGGATTAAGGATTGGGCAAGGGTTAAAGCCAGGGTTAGAGTTATGGTAAGGGATAGTTTTAGAACCAGGGAAAGGGCTAGTGTGAGAGTTAGAGTTAATGATAGGGCTGAAATTAGAGTTAAGGTTTGGGAAAGGGTTAAATTAGGGCTAGGATAGGGCTAGGGTTAGTGTTCAGCTTAGGTCTAGCCATAGGGAAAGGGTCAGGTTTAAGTTTTGGATAAAGAGTGGCATTATAGCTAGGTTTAGACTAGGGTGAGGGTTAGAATTAGGGTTAGGCCTAGGGTTGGTGTTAGGGTTATGATTAGGGCTACGTTTAGGGTTAAAATAAGGGCTAGGTTTTGTGTGATGTTTAGGGCTAACATTAGGGCTATAGGTAATGTAAGGGCTACGGACATGGTTATGGCTAATGTTAGGGTCAGGGTTATGGATAAGTCTATATTAGGGTTAGGATTTGGTTTATGATAAGGTTTAGAACTAGAATTTCATTAGTTTAAGGGTCATTTTGGGGTTAGGATTAGTTTTATGGTTAAGGCCACAATCAGGACTAGTGTTTGGTCTAGTGATATGTATAGATTAGAGTTAGGGTTAAGGTTAGTGTTAGGTTTAGTGTTAGTGTTATGGTTAGGGTTAGTGTTATGATTAGGATTAGGGTCAGGGTTAGGTTTAGGCTTAGGGTTAGGTTAGGTTTACAGTGTGGGTTAGGGTTAGTGTTAGAGTTAGGGTGAGAGTACCTGTTAGGGTTAGGGTTAGGGTTAGTGTTAGGATTATGGTTAAATTTAGGGTTAGTGTTAGGGTTAGTATTAGTGTTCTGGTTAGGATTAGTGTTAGGGTTAGTGTTAGGGTTACAGTTAGGATTTAGGTTAGTGTTAGGTTAGCATTAGGTTTGTTTTAGTGTTAGGGTGAGGATTAGGGTTAGGGTTAGGTTTAGGTTTACAGTTAGTGTTAGGGATAGGGTTAGGGTTAGTGTTAGGTTAGGGTTACTGTGGAAATTAGGGTTAGTTGTAGGGTTAGGGTAAGAGGTGCAGTTAGGGTTAGGGTTAGCATTAGGGTTACAGTTAGAGTTAGCATTAGGGATAGTGTTAGAGTTACTTTTAGTGTTTTTGGTTAGGTTTATGGTAAGGGTTAGGGTTAGGGTTAGTGTTAGGGTTAGGGTTACGGTTAGGGTTAGGGTAAGATGTAGGCCTAGGGTTAGTGTAATGAAAAGAGTAGTGTTAGTGTTAGGGTTAGGGTTAAGGTGAGGGTTAGGGTTAGGGTTAGTTTTAGTGTTAGGGTTGTGTTAGAGTTTGTGTTAGAGTTACAGTTATGGTTAAGACTAGGGTTATGATTACAGTTAGAATTTGGGTTAAGGTTAAAGTTATGTTTAGAATTAAGTCAGGGTTAGGGTTAGGGTTAGAGTGAGAGTTAGCGTTAGGGTTAATGTTAGGTTTAGTGTTAGGATTTGTATTCGGGTTAGGGTTGAGTTAGGCTTAGGGTTACAGTTAAGATTATGGTTAGGGTTACAATTAAGGTTAGTATTAGAGTTAGGGTTAGGGTTAGAGTTAGAGTTAGGGTTAGGGTTAGGGTTTGAGATAGGGTCAGGTTTAGGCTTAGGGTTTAAGTTAGGGTTAGGGTTAGTTTTAGAGATAGGTTTAGTGTTGGATTTAGGGTTAATGTTATGGATAGGGTTAGGGTTAGTGTTCCGTTAGTGTTAGGGTTTGTTTTAGGGTTAGGGTTAAGGTTATCATTAGTGTTATGGTTAAGATTAAATTTAGAATTAGGTTTAGGGTTAGGGTAGGGTTAGTGTTAGGTTTAGGTTTAGGGTTATGGTAAGTTATAGAATTAGGGTTAGGTTTAGGGTTAGTGTTAGGGTTAGCATTAGTGTTTTGTTTAGGTTTAGTGTTAAGATTTGTATTAGCGTTAGGGTTAGGGTAAGTGTTATATTAGGGTAAGTGTTAGGTTTAGTGTTAGTGTTAGGATTAGGGTTAGAGTTAGTGTTAGGTTTAGGGTTTGGGTTAAAGTTAGTGTTAGGGTTAGTATTAGTGATTTTTTTATGTTTAGGGTTAGGATTAGTGTTAGTGTTAGGGTTAGGGTTAGTGTTAGGTTAGGGTTACTGTTGTGGTAAGGGTTAGTGTTAGGGTTAGGGTGGGAGATCCTATTAGGGTTAGGGTTAGGGTTAGTGTTAGGGTCAGTGTTAGAGTTAGTATTAGTGTTTTGGTTAGGTTTAGGGTTAGAGTTAGTGTTAGTTTTAGGGTTAGTATTAGTGTTAGTTTAGGTTAAGGGTTAGGGTTAGGTTTAGTGTTAGGGTTAGGGTTAGGGTTAATGTTTGGGTTATGATTAGAGTAAGGTTTAGTGTTAGGGTTAGTGTTACAGTGTGGTTTGGGGTTAGGTTTCCAGTAGGGTTGGAGTTAGTGTAAATTTAGGATGAGGATTAAGGTTAGGTTAGGTTTAGGGTTATGATTGAGTTTTCGGTTTAAGTTAGGGTTAGTGTTTGGGTTAGGATTAGGGTTAGAGTTTTGGTTAGGATTAGGACTAGTGTTAGGTTTAGGGATAGTTTTAGGGTTGGGGTTAGTGTTAGGGTTAGGGTCAGTGTTAGGGTAAGGTTTAGGTTTAAGTTTAGGGTTATAATTGGATTTAGTGTTAGTTTAGGGTTAGGGTTACAGTGAGTGTTAGGATTACGGTTAGGCTAAGTGTTAGGGTTAGAGTTAGGGTTAGTGTTAGGATTAGGGTTAAGTTAGGTTTGGGTAAGGCTTAGGGTTAGAGTTAGTGTTAGTGGTGAGGTTAGGTTTGGGTTTAGGGTTCATGTTAAGGATAGGGTAATGTTTAGATTTAGGTTAGTGTTAGGGTTTGGCTTAGGCTTTGTGTTAGGGTTAGGGTTATGGTAGTGTCACCCTTAGGTTTAAGGTTAATGTTAGGGTTAGTATTAGGGTTACATTTAGGGTTAGCGTTAGTGTTTGGTTTAGCATTATAATTAACCTTAGGGTTAGATTTACAGTTAGGATTATGGTTAGTGTCTGGTTTAGAGTTAGATTTAGTTTTAATGTAAGGGTTCAGGTTAGGGCTATGATTAGTGTTATAGTTAGGATTATGGTTAGGTTTCGGGTTAGGATTATGTAGTGTTAGGTTTCAGGTTAGGGCTAGGGTTAGGGTTATGGAAAGTATTAGGGTTAGGTTTAGGGTTAGGGTTAGGTTTAGGGTTACTGTTAGGTTTAGAGTTTGTGTTAGAGTTAGGGTTAGGGTTAGTGTAAGGTTTAGGGTTAGGGTTAGGGTTAGATTTAGGGTTAAAGTTAGTTTAGTTTGGGGGTTAGGTTTATGGTTAGGGATATGGTTAGGGTAAGGGTTGGTTTTAAGATTAGAGTTAGTGTTAGTTTAGTGTTAGGGTTAGGGTAAGTTTAGGGTTAGGGTTAGGGTTAGGTTTTGTGTTACAGTTAGGGTTAGGTTAGCGTTAGTGATAGAGTTTGGGTTAGGTTAGGGTTAGTGTTAGAAATAGTGTTAGTGTTAGGGTTAGGGTTAGGGTTAGGGTTAAGGTAAGATTTAGGGTTATGGTGAGGGTTATGATTAGAGTTAGTGTTGCCATTAGGGTTAGGATTAGCGTGAGTGTTAGGATTAGAGCTAGGTTTATGGTTACGGTTAGTGTTAGGTTTAGGGTAAGTGTTATGATTGTGGTTAGTGTTATGTTTAGCATTAGGGTTAGGTTAGGGTTAGGGTTAAGGTTAGGGTAAGTGTTAGGCTTAGGGTTAGGGTTAAGTTTAGGATTAGGGTTAGGGTTAGGGTTAGGTTTACTTAGGGTTACGGTTAGGGTTATGGTTCATGTTAGTGTTAGGGTTAGGATAAGTGTTAGGTTTAGGTTTAGGGTTAGGCTTAGTTTTACTTTTAGGGTTAAGGTTAGTGTTAGTGTTAGGGTTAAAATTTGTGCTTGGATTAGGTTTAGGTTTAGTGTTCGTGTTTGATTAGTTTTAAGGTAAGGTTTAGGGTTAGGTTTAGGGTTATGATTACAGTTAGTATTACTGTTAGAGTTAGGGTTAGGTTGAGTGTTAGGTTTAGAATTAGGTTTAGGGTTAAGTTTAGTGTTAAGTTTACGTTTAGTGTTAGGATTATGGTTACAGTTATGATTAGGATTTGGGTTAGGTTTAGGTATACACTTATGGTTACACTAGGATTAGAGTTAGGGTTTGGATTAGTGTTAGGGTTAGGATTAGAGTTGGGTTTACATTTCATGTTAGGGTTAAGGTTAGGGTTAGGTTTACTTAGAATTATGGTTAGGGTTTGGGTTCGTGTTAGGGTAGGGTTAGGTTTAGGGTAGGGGTTAGTGTTAGTGTTAGGGTTAGGGATTGTGTTTGCATTAGGGTTAGGGTTAGGTTTAGGGTTAGTGTTAGCATTAGGGTTAGAGTTAGGTTTATCATTAGGATTATGGTTATGATTAGGGTTCGTGTTAGGATTAGGTTTAGTGTTAGTGTTAAGGTTAGGGTTAGGCTTACTGTTAGTGTTAACGTTAGAATTAGGGTTTGGGTTAGGAAAAGTGTTAGTGTTAGGGATTGATTTAGAGTTAGTGTTGGGGTTAGGGATAATGTTAGGATTAGTGTTATAATTATGTTTAAGTTTAGGGTTAGTGTTATGTTTAGGTTTAGGGTTAGGTTTAGTTTTAAAATAAGCATTAGTGTTAGGGTTGGGGTTAGTGTTAGCATTAGGGTTAGAGTTAGGGTATCGTTAAGGTTACAGTTTTGATTAGGGTTCGTGTTAGGATTAGGGTTAGGGTTAGTGTTACGTTAGGGTTAGATTTAGGGTTAAGCTTACTGTTAGTTTTAAGGTTAGAATTAGGTTTAGGGTTAGGAATAGTGTTATGGTTAAGGATAGATTTAGAGTTAGTGTTAGGGTTATGGATAAGGTTAGGATTAGTGTTATATTTAGGTTTAAATTTAGTGTTAATGTTATAGTTAGGATTAGGGTTAGGTTTAGTTTTAATATATGGATTACGGTTAGGGTTAGGGTTGGGGTTTAGTTTAGTGTTAGTGTTAAGGTTAGGGGTTGGGTTAGGGTTATGATTAGTGTTAGGGCTAGGGTTATGGTTTGTGTTAGGGTTAGGGTTAGGTTTAGGTTATGTGTTAGGGTTAGGTTTAGGGTTAGCATTATGGTATTAGGGTTAGAGTTAGTGTTATGTTTATAGTTATTGTTAGGGTTAAGTTTAGTGTTGAGGTTAGTGTTAGGGTTAGGTTTAGTGTTAGGGTTAGTGTTAGGGTTAGGTTCAGAGTTAGGGTGAGTGTTAGGTTTGGAGTTAGGTTTAAGCTTAGGTTTCGGAATAGGATTAGGGTTAGTGTTAGGGTTAGAATTAGTGTTAGTGTTATGGTTAGGGTTATGGTTAGGGTAAGGTTTATGTCAGTGTTAGGGTTACAGTTAGGTTAGGGTTAGGGTTAGGGTTTGAATTAGGTTTAATTTTATATTTATGGTTAGTGTTAGAGTTAGGGTTAGGGTTAGGGTTAGGTTTAGTGTTAGACTTAGGGTTAGTGTTAGGTTTAGTGTTAGGGTTAGAATTAGTGTTAGGGTTAGTATTAGGTTTAGGGTTAGGGTTAAGTTGAGGCTTAGGGTTACTTTCAGGGTGAGGGTTAGCTTTAGGATTAAGATTGTGTTTAGGTTAGGGTTCGGGTTAGGTTATGGTTAGTGTTTAGTTTTGGGTTAATGTTAGGGTTATGGTAAGGGTAAGTGTTACAGAGAAGTTTAGTTTTAGGGTTGTGTTTGGCTTAGGATTAGGGTAAGGGTTTGTTTAGGAATACGGTGTTAGGTTTCGGTTTAGGGTGAGGGTTAGAGTTAAGGTTACGCTTAGTGTTAATGTTAGCTTACTATTAGTTTTAGGGTTAGGGTTAAGTTTAGGTTTAGGTTAACTCTTAGTGTTATGGTTAGGGTTAGGATAGGGTTAGGGTTAGGGTTAGAGTTAGGGTTCATGTTAGCATTAGGTTTAGTGTTCAGGTTAGTGTTAAGATTAGGGTTAGTGTTACGGTTAGCGTTAGTGTTTGGGTTTGGGTTATAGTTAGGTTTAGGGTTAGTGTTAGTGTTTGAATTAGTGTTAGTATTAGGTTTAGCATTAGGTTTTGGTTAGGATTAGTTTTCTGTTATGGTTATGGTTAGGGTTATTGTTTGTGTTACGTTTAGGGTTAGGGTTAGGAATGGGGTTATAATTTCAGTTTGGGTTAGGGTTAGTGTTAGGGTTCGGGTTAGGTTTAATGTTATGTTTAGGGTTAGAATTACGTTTACACTAAGTTTTAGGGTTAGGATTAGGGATATGGTTACAATTAGTGTTATTTTAGTGTTAGGGTTCGGGTTAGAGTTAGTGTTAGGGTTAGGGTTAGTGTTAGTGTTAGGTTTAGGGTTAGGGTTTGTGTTGTGGTTATGGTTAGTATTATAGTTTGTTTGGGTTACGATAAGGGTTAGGAATAGGGTTAGAGTTATTTTAGGGTTAGGGTTGGTTAGGATTAGTGTTTTTGTTAGAGTTAGTGTTAGATTAAATTAGGATTAGGGTTAGGGTTAGGGTTTGTGTTAGGTTAGTGTTCGTGTTAGGTTTATGTTTAGGTTTAGAGATAAAGTTAGGGTTAGTGTTAGGGTTAGTGTTAGGTTTAGGGCTAGTGTTAGTGTTTGGGATATGGATATAGGTACATTTAGAGTTACTGTTAGTGTTAGGGTTATGGTTAGTTATAGTTTTAGGGTTAGGGTTATGGTGAGGTTTAGGTTTAGGGTTACATTTAGAGTTAGGTATAGGGTTTGCTTTAGGATTAGGTTTAGCATTAGGTTTAGTGTTAGTGTTAGATTTAGGGTTAAAATTAGTGTTTGAATTAGTGTTATGGTAGGGTTAGTTTTGGGTTTAGGGTTAGTGTTAGGGTTAGGGATAGGGTAAGTGTTAGGGTTAGGGTTAGGGTTAAGGTTAGAGTTCATGTTACGGTTAGGGTTAGTGTTAGGATTAGGGTAGTGTTAGAATTAGGGTTAAGGTTAGTGTTACGTAAGGGTTGGGTTAGTGTTAGGTAAAGGTTCAGGGTTGGGTGAGGTTTAGTGTTAATGTTAGGGTTAGGGTTAGCTTTAGTGTTAGGGTTAGGGTTTGGGTTCGTGTTTGGGTTAGGATTAGGGTTACTGTTAGGTTTAGGTTACTGTTAGGTTATGTTATTAGTGTTAGGGTTAGGATTAGGGTTAGTGTTAGGTTAGGTTATGTTACATTAGTGTTAGGTAAGGTTATTAGTGTTAGGTTAGTTTTATGGTTAGGGTTAGGTTAGTGTTAGGATTAGTGTTAGGGTTTGGATTAAGTTTAGTGTTAGGGTTAGAGTTAGGGTTAGGTTTAGGTTAGGTTTAAGTTAAGGTTAGGGATGGGGTGAGGGTTCGTGTTAGTGTAAGGGTTAGGGTTAGTGTTATTATTACACTTAGGTTAAGGGTTAGGGTTAGTGTTAGGGTTAGGGTTAGGGTTAGGTTTAGCATTAGAGTTTGGGTTAGGATTATAGTTAAATTTAGGTTTAATGTTAGGGTTTGTGTTAGTGTTAGTGTTAGGTTTAGGTTTAGGGTTAGTGTGAGGGTTAGGTTTAGAGTTTGGGTTAGGTTTAGAATTAGGGTTATTTTTACGGTTACAGTTAAGGATAGGATTATGTTTAGGTAAGGTTTAGGTTTAGGGTTAGGGTTAATGTTAGGATTAGGTTTAGCCTTAGGGTTAGGGTTAGTCGTGGATTTAGGGTTAGTGTTAGGTTTAGTGTTAGGGTTAGTTTTAGGGTGATGGTTAGGATTAGGGTTATAATGAGGCTTAGGGTTAGTGTTAGGGTTAGTTTTAGGGTTACGGTTAGGGTTACGGTTAGGGTTACAGTTAGGGTTAACATTAGTTTTAGGTTTAGATTTAGGGTTAGTGATAGGGTTAGCATTGGGGTAAGAGTGAGTGTTAACATTTGGGTTAGGGTTAGTGTTAGGTTTAGTGTTAGATTTTCGGTTAGGGTAAGGTAAGTTTTAGGGTTAGGTTTACGTAAGGGTTAGGGTTATGGTTTGGGTTAGGATTAGGCTTAGAGTTATTGTTAGGTTTAGGGTTAGAGTTAGGATTAGATTCAGGTTAGGGTTAATGTTAGTGTTAAATTTTGTGTTAGGGTTAGTGTTAGGATTAGGTTTAGGATGAGGGTTAGTGTTAGCATTAGGGATAGGGTTAGGGTTAGTTTTAGGGTTAGGGTTAGGGTTAAGATTAGGGTTACTGTTAGGGTTAAAGTAAGGATTAGGATGAGGGTTAGGGTTAGTTTTAGTGTTCACATTAGGGTTTGTGTAAGGGTTCAGTTTAGTGTGAGTATTAGTGTTCAAGTTAGGGTTAGGGATAGGTTTACGTTTATGGTTAGGGTTATGGTTAGTGATATGGTTAGGGTAATTTTTAGGTTTATGTTTATGTTAGGGTTGTGGTTAGGATTAGTGTTATGGTAAGGGTTAGGTTTAGGGTTAGTGTTAGGGCTAGTGTTAGGCTTAGGGTTGGTTTAGGGTTAGTGTTAGCGTTAGTGTTAGGGTTAGAGTTAGGTTTAGCATTAGTTAGTTTTAGGGTTACGGTTAGGGTTAGGGTTTGTGTAAGGGTTAGGTTTAGGTTTAGTGTTAGGTTTACGGATAAGATTAGGGTTATATTAAGGGTTAGAATTAGGGTTAGGTTTAGTGTTAGAATTATGATTAGGTTTAGAGGTTACAGTTAATGTTAGTGCTAGGGTTAGGGTTAAAGTTAGGATTAGTGTTAGGGTTAGGGTTATGGTTATGTTTAGGGTTATTGTTAGCTTTGGAGTTATGTTTAGGGTTAGAATTAGTTATAAGATTAGGATTGGGGTTAAGTTTATTGTTACATTTAGGTTTAGCGTTAGGGGTAGTGTTACGGTTGGTGTGTTAGAGTTAGTATTATTGTTAATGTTAGGTTTAGTGTTAGGGTTAGGATTAGACTTAGGGTTCATGTTAGAGCTAGGATTATGGTTTGCATTGGGGTTAGTGTTATGGTTAGGGTAAGGGTAAGGTTTAGGTTTTGGTTTAGGGTTAGTTTTAGGGTTAGTGTTAGGGATAGCTTTAAGGTTAGAGTTAGGGTTACGTTTAAGGTTCATGTTAAGTTTAAGTTTAGGGTTAGGGTTAGTGTTAGGGTTAGAATTAGCATTCGTGTTAGGGTTAAGGTGCGGGTTAGGGTTAGGGTTAAGTTTAGCGTGAAATATAGAGTTAGGGTTAGGTTTAGTGTTAATGTTTGTGTTAGGGATAGGTTTAGGGTTTATATACTGTTAGGGTTAGGGATAGGTTTAGAGTTAGTTTTAGGGTTAGGTTTAGGTTTTTGGTTAGTGTTATGATTAGTGTTAGGATTAAGATTAGTGATAGGGTTAAGATTAATTTTGGGTTAAGATTAGTGATAGGGTTAGGTTTCGGTTTAAGGTTACCTTTAGGGTAATGGTTAGGGTTAGGGTTAGGGTTAGTTTTAGGGTTAGGTTTAGGGTTTGATTTAGGATTAGGTTTAGGGTTATTGTTAAAGTTAGGGTTAGGGTTACACTTAGGATTAGGATAAGGTTAGGGTTAATGTTAGTGTTAATTTTTGTGTTAGGGTTAGTGTTATGTTTAGTGTTAGGAATAGGTTTACGGTTAGGTTTAATGTTAGGGTTAGGGTTAGGGTTAGTTTTAGGGTTAGGGTTAATGTTAAGTTTGGGGTTAGTATTAGGGTTAAGGTAAGGGTTACGATTAGGGTTAGTGTTAGTGTTAGAATTAGAGTTTATGTTAGGGTTTGGGTTAGGTTGAGTGTTAGTTTTAGGGTTAGGGTTAGGGTTCAGTTTGTGTTACGGTTAGGGTTAATTATACTGTTAGGGTTAGGGATAGGTTTAGGGTTAGGGTTAGGGTTAGTGTTAAGGTTAGGGTTAGGGTTATGATTAGGTTTAGGGTTAGGTTTATGGTTAGTGTTAGTGTTAAGGTTATGTTTAGGGTTAGTTTTAGGGTAAGGGTTAGGTATTGGGTTAGTGTTAGGTTTAGTATTAGGTTAGTGTTACTGAAGCCAGATTTAAAGTTAGGTAGTCAGTGTAGTTAGGTAATTCAGGTCTAATATCGAGTAAGATCCAAAATGGAGGCCATGTTAAGAATGAATTCCGGGAAAAGCAGAACAACTCTTGGAATATTAATGAAGTCAGGGAAAAGGCCAAGGCCCAAAGTCCATCCCAAAGAAATATTAATGATGATTACTTCTTTGCCCCACCTTTCAGGCCTTCCCACCTACATTCCATCACTGAAAGAATTATAAAAAGGGGAAACAACCACATTTCCACAGATTCCATTTGTTGGGTCCCCTTCTTCCTATGGGAGAAGTCTTTTCTGCTATCCTTTAATAAAGCCTCTACTTGCCACTCTGACTTTGCCTCGGCGTGCTTCTCTAGTGTTATTTTTGAACATTGGGGAAGCAAGGTCTCATAATAGGTCAACAGCGGTAACATTAGGGTTAAGGTTAGTTAGGGTTTGGGTTAGGGTTAGGGTTGGTTTACGGTTAGGGTTTTTGTTAGGGTTAGGGTTACTGTTACAATAGGGTTACAAGTAGGATTAGGGTTAGGGTTTGGGTTGATAGGGTTAGTTTGAGTGTTACTGTTAGGGTTGGGTTAGTGTTAGAGTTAGAGTTTGTGTTAGGGTTAGTGTTAGGGTTAGGGGTATGTTTAGAATTAGTGTTAGTGTTAGGGATAGGGTTAGGGTTAGCAATAGTTTAATTAGGGATAGTTTGAGATTTAGTGTTAGGGTTAGGGTAAGGGTTAGTGTTATGGTTAGGGTTAGGGTTAGGGATAGGGTTAGCATTAGGGTTACATTAAGGGTTAGTGTTAGGGTTAGCGTTAAGATTAGGGTTAGGGTTAGTGTTAGGGTTAGTGTTAGGTTTACGTTAGATTTAGGGTTAGGGTTATGACTAGGGTTAGTTTTGGTTAGGGTTTTGTTATGGTTGGGTATAGGGTTAAGGTTAGTGTTTGGGTTAGGGTAAGGTTTAGGGTTTCGGTAAAATTTACGATTAGGTATAGTGTTTGGTTTAGTGTTAGGATTAGCGTTAGTCTTAACGTTAGGGTTAGGGTTTGGGATAAGGTTAGGGTTAGTGTTAGGGTTTGTGCTAGATTTAGGGTTAGCCTTAGGGTTAGCTATACAATAATGATTAGGGTTAAGTTTATGGTTAGTTTTGGCTTTGTGTTAGGGTTTGGGTTATGGTTAGGGTTAGTTTTAGGGTTAGGCTTATGTTTAGGATTAGTGTTAGGAATAGGGTTACAAAGAGTTTTAGGTTTAGGAATACATTTAGGTTTATTGTTAGGGTTAGGATTATGGTTAGTATTAGGTTTAGGTTTAGGGTTAGGTTTATTGATAGGGTTATTTTTAGTTTAGGGTTAGTGTTATTTTTAGTTTTAGGGTTAAAGGTTTTGTTAGGGTTGGGGTTAGGGTTATGGTAAGTGTTTGTGTTAGTGTTAGGGTTAGGGTGATGTTTTGCATTAGGGTTATGGTTATGGTTAGGGTTAGTGTTAGGGTTAGGGTTAGGTTAAGAGTAAGGGTAAGGGTTCGGGTTAGCTTTAGTGTTAGGGTTATGGATAGGGTTAGGGTTAGTGTTAGGTTTAGTTTTAAAGTTGGGATTAGTGATAGGGTGAGGGTTAGGATTCATGTAAGGTTTAGGGTTAGAATTACAGATAGGTTTATGGTTAGATTAAAGTTTAGGGTTAGAGTTAGTGTTAGGTTTAAGTTTAGTGTTAGGGTTAGTGTTATGATTAGGGATAGGGTTAGGTTTAGTGTTAGGGTTAGGGTTAGAGTTAGTGTTAGGTTTAGGGTTAGGGTTAGGATTCGTGATAGGGTAAAGGTTCTGGTTAGGGTTAGTAGTAAGGTTAGTGTTAGGGTTATGGTTAGAGTTAGGTAAGGTTTAGGGTTAGGGTTTTGGTTTGGGTTAGGGTTTGTGTTAGGATTAGGGTTAGGGCTAGTGTTAGTGTTAGGGTTAGGGTTATGGTTACGGTTATGTGTAGGGTTAGGTTTAGGGTTGGTGTTAGGGTTAGGTTTAGAATTACTGTTAGGTTTAGCTTTAGGGTTATGGTTAGAGTTAGGTTAAGTTTTAGGGTTAGTTTCAGTTTATGGTTAGTTTTAGGGTTAGTGTTAGTGTTAGGATTAGGGTTAGGGCTAGTGTTCGGGTTAAGTTTAGGGTTAGGGTAATATTTAGTGTTACATTTAGGGTTAGGGTTAGGTTTAGTGTTAGGTTTTGGGTTACCATTAGTATTAGGGTTAGTGTTAGGCATAAGGTTAGGGTTAGTTTTAGGCTTAGTGTTAGGGTTAGTGTTAGTATTAAGTTTAGGCTTACAGTTCAGATTAGGGTTTGGGTTAGACTTAGTGTTAGGGTTAGTGTTAGGGTTAGGGTTAGGTTTAGGATTGGTGTTATGGTTAGGGTTAAGTCTAGAGTTATCGTAAGGGCTAAGTTTAGGATTAGTGTTAGGATTAGGGTTAGGGTTAAGTTTAGGGTTCATGTTAGGGTTATGATTAGGATGAGTGGTAGGTTTAGGGTTAGGGTTAGGTTTATGGTTAGGGTTAGTGTTAGTAATTGGGTTAGTGTTAGGGTTAGGTTTATGGATAATGTTAGCGTTAGCAACAGGTTTAATGTTAATGTTAGGCAATAGGGTTAGGGATAGTGTTAAGGTTAGGGTTCAGTTTAGGTTTAGTGTTAGGTTTAGATTTGGGGTTAGGTTTAGTGTTAGGGTAAAAGTTAGGTTAGGGTTAGGTTAATTTTATGGTTCAGTTTAGGGTTGGGGTAGTGTTACTGATAGGATAGGGTTAGAATAAGGGTTACTGTTAATGTTAGGGTTAGGGTTAGGGTTAGTGATAGGTTTAGGGATATGTTTAGGGTTAGTGTTAGTGATAGGGTTAGAAATGGGGTTAGGGTTAGTGTTAGGGTTACGGTTAGGGTTAGGGTTCATCTTAGGGTTACGGTTAGAGATACGGCTAGACTTATGATTAGGGTTGGGTTAAGTGTAAGTGTTAGGGTTACAGTTACATATAGAGTTATTGTTAGGTTTAGGGTTAGGGTTAGTGTTAGGGTTAGGGTTACAGTTAGGGTTACGGTTACAGTTAGGGTTAGGACTAGGTTTTCTCTTTGGGTGAGGGTTAAGGTGAGATTTAGTGTTACAGTTACAGTTAGGATTCAGGTTAGAGTTAGGATAGGGTTAGGTTTGTGTTAGGGTTAGGTTTAAGTTTTGGGTTATCATTAGATTTAGCATTAAGTTTAGTTTTAGGGTTAGGGTTAGGGTAAGGGATCAGGTTAGGGTTAGGGTTAGGGTTAGGTTGGGGTAAGGGTTATGGTTAGCATTAGGGTTTGTGTTATGGTTACGGTTAGTGTTAGGGTTAGAGTTAGGGTTAGGTTTAGTGTAAGACAAAAGTTTAGGGTTAGGTTTTTTGTTAGGGTTAGGGTTAGTTTTTTTTGTTAGGGTTAGTGTTAGTACAAGGTTTAGGGTTAGGCTTAGGGTTAATGTTATGGTTAGGGTTATGGTAAGGGTTAGGTTTAGTGTTAGGGTTAGTATTAAGTTTAGAAATAGGGTTAGGTTTAGGGTAAGAGTTAGATTTAGTGTTAGGTTTATGGTTATTTTTTGTGTTAGGGTTAAGGTTAGGGTTAAGACTTATGGTTTGTTTTAGGTTTAGGGTTAGAGTTAGTATTAACATTAGGATTAGGATTAGGGTTATTTTTAGGTTTAATGATAGGTTTAGGCTTAGTTCTACGTTTAGTGTTATGGTTAGTTATGTATTCTATTAGGGTTAGTGTTATGGTTAAGATTAGAGTTAGAGTGTTATGGTTAAGATTAGAGTTAGGGTTTTTGTTCCGGTTAGGGTAAGGTTTAGGGTTAGATTAAGGATTTGGTTTAGGTTAGGGTTAGGGTTAAGTTTAGGGGTAGGGTTTGTGTTAGGGTTTGTTTTATGGTAACTTTAGGTTAATTTTACTGGTAGGAGTAGGGTTAAGGTTAGAGTTAGTGTTACTGTTAGGGTTAGGGTTAGTGATAGGTTTAGGGTTTGTGTTAGGGTTAACTTTAGGTTTAGGATTAGTGATAGGTTTAGGGTTAGGTTAGTTTTAGTGTTAGGGTTAGGGTTACAGTTCATGTTAGTGTTAAAGTTAGGGTTAGTGTTAGTGTTACAGTTAGGGTTAGGTTTAGGGATAGCAATAGTGTTATGGTTGGGGAGAAGTTTAGTGATAGGGTTAGAGATAGTGTTATATGTAGAGCTAATGTTAGTGTTAGGGTGAGCGTTAGGGTTAGTGTTAGGGTTAGGTTTAGGACTGTATTTAGGTTTAGCGTTAGGGTTAGGATTAGGGTTAGTATTAGGGTCAGTGATAGGGTTAGGGTTAGTGTTACATTTAGGGTTATGTTTAGGTTTAGGTTTTGTCTTAGGTTTAGTGTTATGGTTAACATTAGAGTTAGGGTTAGTGTTCAGGTTAGGGTAAGTTTTAGGGTTACATTAAGAGTTAGTGTTAGGTTTTTGTTAAGTTTGGCTTTATGGACAGGGGTACGATTTGTGTTAGCATTAGGGTTTGGATTAAGGTTAGGGTTAGGGTTAGTGTTACGATTTTTGTTAGGGTTGGGGTTATTGTTAGGGTTAGGTTTATGGTTAGGATTAGGGTTAGGTTTAGGGATAGTGTTAGGGTTAGATTTGGGGTTAGGTTTAATGTTAGGTTTAGTGTTAGGGTTTGGGTTTTGGTTTGTTTTAGTGTTAGGTTTAGGGTTAGTGTTACTGTTAGGGTTATCATTAGGATTAGGGTTAGTGTTAGGATTAGTGTTAGTGTTAGGGTTTGATTTAGGGTTAGTGTAAGGGTTGGTGTCATGGTAAGGTTAGGGTTAGTGTTACAGATAGAAATAGGGTTAGTGTTAGTGTTAGTGTTAGTGTTAGGTTTCGGGTTAGTGTTAGGATTAGGGTTAGGGTTAGGGTTAGTGTTAGGTTAAGGGTGGAAGTTCATCATAATGTTAGGGTGAGAGTTAGATTTAGGATTAATGTTAGGGTTAAGGTTAGAGTTAATGTTAGGGTTATGGCTAGGTATAGTGTTAGGTTTAGGAATATGTTTAGGATTAGTTTTAGGGTTACGGTTATATTTAGGGTTAGTGTTATGGTTATGTTTAGGGTTGGGGTTAGGGTTATTGTTAGGGTTAGGGTTAGGTTTAGTTTTAGGGTATGGTTTAGGGTTAGGGTTAGTGTTAATTTTAGGGTTAGAGTTTGAGTTACGATTAGAGTTTGGGTTAGGGTTAGGGCTAGGGTTACAGTTAGGATTAGGGTTTGGGTTATGGTTAATGTTAGTGTTCAACTTTGCGTTAGAGTTAGGGTTAGTGTTAGGGTTAGGTTCATGATTATGGTTAGTGTTAGGGTTAGGGTTAGGCAAAGTTTAGGGTTAGGATTAGGATTATGTTTACTATTAGGATTCATGTTAAGGTTAGGATTAGGGTATATGTTACGGTTAGGTTTAGCCTGAGTGTTAGGGTTAGTGTTAGGTTTAGGTTTGGTGTTACTCTTTGGGTTAGGGTGACGGTTAGGGTTAAAGATAGTGTTAGGGTTAGTGATAGGTTTAGAGTAAGTGTTAGAGTTAGGTTTATGGTTAGTGTTATGGTTAGGTTTAGGGTTAGGTTTAGGGTTATGTTTAGTGTTGTTAGCCTAAGGGTTAGAGATAGGGTTAGGGTTAGGATTAGTGTTGGGTTTAGGGTAAAGATTAGGGTTAGTTTTAAAGTTAGGGTTGGATTTACGGTTAGGGTTATTGTTAGGTTTAGTGTTAGGTTTAGGTTAGGGTTTTTAGGGTTAAGGTTAGGATTTATGTTAAGGTTAGTGTTAGGGTTAGTGTTAGGGTTACAGAAAGGATTAGGATTAGATTTAGGGTTAGGGTTAGGGTTAGGGTTAGGTATAGAGTTAGTGTTAGGGTCAGGGTCAGGGTTAGTATTAGGGTTAAGGTTAGTGTTAGGTTAGGTTTAAGGGTAGGATTAGGTTTAGGGTTAGGGTTAGGGTTAGGGTTAGTGTTAGTGTTAGGGTTTGCATTAGGAATAGTGTTAGGGTTAGTTTTACCGTTAGGGTTAGGTTTGGGTCAGGGTTAGTGTTAGGGTTAGGGTTGGGGTTTGTGTTAGGGTTAGTGTTAGGGTTATTGTTAGGTTTAAAATTAGGGTTAGTGTTAGGGTTAGTGTTATATTTATTGTTAAATTAAGGATAGGGTTAGTGATGTGGTTAGCATTAGGGTTAGGTTTAGGGTTAGAGTTAGCATTAGCATTAGGCTTAGGGTTAGGGTTAGTTTTAGGTTTATTGTTACGGATTGGGTTATTCTTAGTGTTAGGCTTATGATTAGGGTTAGGTTTGGTGTTAGCGTTACGGTTATTGTTAGTTTTAGGTTTAGGTTCATTGTTTGGGTTATCGTAAGGTTTAGGTTTAGGTAAGGTTTAGGGTTATGTTTACTATTAGATTTAGGGTAAGGTTTAGGTTTAGTGTTAGGGTTAGGCTTTTGGTTAATGTTATGGTTAGGGTTAGAGATAGGGTTAGCTTTGGAGTTTGTGTTTGGGTTAGGGTTGGTATTAGGGTTATGGTTACAGTTAGCATTAGGATTAGGGTTAGGATTAGTGTTAGGTTTAGTGTTACGGTTTTACTTAGGTTTAGGTTTAGGTTAGGGTTATAGTTATGTTTAGGGTTAGGGTTTTTGTTAGGGTTAGTGTTAGGGTTAGTATTAGGGTTAGGGTTAGGGTTAGGATTAGTGTTAGTGTTAGTGGTAGGGTTAATGTTAAGGTTAGGGTTAGAGTTAGGGCTAGTGTTAAGGTTTGAATTATGTACAGGATTAGGATTAGTGTTCGTGTTAGGTTTATGGTTAGCTTTAGGGGTACAGTAAGTGTTATGTTAGTTTCACAGGTAGGATTAGGGTTATGTTTAGGGTTAGTGTTAGTGTTAGTTTAGTGTTATGGTTAGTGTTAAGGTTATTGTTAGGGTTAGGGTTAGGGTTGGTTTAGAGTTAGTGTTAGTGTTAGGGTTAAGGTTTGTATTAGGGTTAGTGTTAGGGTTAGGATTAGATTTAAGATTAGTATTAGTGTTAGGGTCAGGGTTATGGTTCGTGATAGGGTTAGTGTTAGGGTTAAATTTAGGGTTAGTGTTAGTGTTTGGGTTAGGCTGAGGGTTAGCAATAATGTTAGGGTTAGGGATAGGTTTACATTCAGTGTTAGGGTTAGGTTTATTGTTAGGGTTAGTGTTATGTTTAGGGTTAGGTTTAGGGATAGGTTTATTGTTATGCTTACCTTAAAATTAGGTCTAGTATTAGTGTTAGGCTTAGCATTATGGTTAGGTTTTGTGTTAGTTTTAATTTTAGTGTTAGGATATGGGTTAGTGTTAGGGTTAGGGTTAGGATTAGGTTTAGTTTCAGTATTAGGGTTAGTGTTAGTGTTTTTAATAATTTCAAGTTTAGGATTAAGTTAATGTTTAGGGTTAGGTTTAGTGTTAGGTTTAGAGTTAGGTTTAGGGTTAGAGTTAGTGGTAGGGTTTGCTTTAAGTTTAGTGTTAGGGTTAGGGTTAGTGTTAGGGTTTGTGTTGGATTTAGGGTTATTGTTAAATTTATTGTTAAAGTTAGGATTAGGGTTAGGTTTATGGTTATTGTTAGGGTTATTTGGGGGGTTAAGTTTAGGGTTAGGTTTAGTGTTAGGGTTTGGGTTAAAGTTTGTGTTAGGTTTAGGATTAGATTTACTGTTAGTTTTAGGGTTAACGTTAGGATTAGGGTAAGTGTTAGGATTAGTGTTCGTGTTAGGGTTAGTGTTATGGTTATGGTTAGGGGTAGTGTTAGATTTTCTGCTAGTGTTAAAGTGATGGTTAGTTTTAGTGTTAGGGTTAATGTTAGGTTTAGGTATTGTCTTAGGTTTAGGGTTAGTGTTAGGGTTAGAGTTAGGGTTAGCGTTAGTGTTGGGGTTAGGTTTAAGGTTTGACATATTGTTAGGGTTAGACTTAGAATTAAAATTAATATTAGGGTTGAAGTTAGGATTAGTGTTAGGGTTAGGGTTAGGTATAGTGTTAGGTTTAGTAATATGTTTAGTGTTAGTATTAAGGTTAGCATTAGGTTTAGGGTTTAGTGTTATGGTTATAGTTAGAGTTAGGGTTAAGGTTAAGGTTAATGTTTGGGTTAGGGTTAGGTTTAGTGTTAGGCTACAGGTTAAGGTTGGGGGTAGGGTTAGTGTTAGGATTAGGGTTAGGGTTTGAGTTAAGGTCAGTGTTTGGGTTAGGGTTAGGGCTAGAGTTACAGTTAGGTTTAGGGTTTAGGTTGTTGTTAGTGTTGATGTTAAACTTTGGGTTAGAGTTAGTGTTAGGGTTAGGGTTACGGATACGGTTAGTGTTTGGGTTAGGGTTAGGAATAAGTTTAGGTTTAGTGTTAGGTTTAGTGTTAGGGTTATGTTTATGGTTAGAAATAGGGTTCATGTTAGGATTAGGTTTAGTTTGAGTGTTACGGTTAGGGTTAGGTTTAGGTTTGGTGTTAGTGTTTGTGTTAGGTTTATGGTTAGGGTTAAGGATAGTGATAGGGTTAGTGAAATATTTAGAGTTAGTGTTAGGATTAGTGTTATGGTTAGTGTTATGTTTAGGGTTAGAGTTAGGTCTAGGGTTAGTTTTAGATTTAGGTTGATGGTTAGTGTTAGTGTTAATGTTAGGGATAGGGTTAATGTTAGGGTTAGGGTTAGGGTTAGGGTTAGGGTTACGGTTAAGGTTAGGTTTTGTGTTAGTGTTAATGTTAGGGTTAGGGTTAGGGTTATTATTAGGGTTAGGGTTAGGTTTAGGGTTATTGGTTGTGTCAGGGTTTGGGTTAGTGTTAATGTTAGGGTTAGGGATAGGGTTAGGATTAAGTTATAGTTAGTTTTAGTGTTTGTGTTAGGGTTAGGGTTACGTTTGGGATTATGGTTAGAATTAGCATTAGGGTTAGGTTTAGGGTTAGTGTTAGGGTTCAGGTTAAGTTTAGGGTTAGTGATAGGATTTGGGTTAAGTTTAGTGTAACTGTTAGGTTTTGTTTAGTCTTAAGGTTAGTGTTAGGGTTAGGGATAGGGTTAGGGTTAGTGTTAGGTTTACGGTTAGGATTCATGTTAGATTTAGATTTAGTGTGAGTGTTAAGGTTCTGGTTAAGTTTAGGTTTGGTGTTAGTGTTGGGTAAGGATTAGTGTTAGTGTTAGGGTTAGGGATAGGGTTAGTATTAGGGTTAGTGTTAGGTTTAGGTTTATTTTTAGGATTAGTCTTAGGATTATGGTTAGTGTAAATTTAGGGTTTAAGTTAGGTTCAGTGTTAGGGTTAGGGTTAGTTTTTGTGTTATGGTTAGGATTAGGTAAGACTTACAATTTCTGTTAGGTTTAGGTTTAACGTTAGAGTTAGGGTTACAATTAGGTTTATGGTTATGGTTAGGTTTAGAGTTAGGGTTAATGTTAGGGATTGCGTTAGTGATAGAGTTAGTGTTATGGTTAGGGTTATGTTTTGTTTTAGGGTTAAATTTAGGTTTAGTGTTAGTTTAGGTTTACAGGTAGGATTAGGGTTTTGGTTAGAATTACAGTTAGTGATACGGTTTGGATAGGGTTAGTGTTATGGTTATGGTTAGGGTTGGGGTAGGGTTAGGGTTACGGTTTATTTTGGTGAGTGTTATAGTTATTGTTAGGTTTAGGATTAATGTTAGTGTTAGTGTTAAGGTTAGGGTTAGGGTTAGGGTAAGTTTTAGGTTTACGGTTAGTGTTACTGTGTTAGGTTTAGGGTTAGGGTTAGGTTTTGTGTTAGGATTAGGATTATGGTTAAGTTTGCATTTTGGGGTAGGGTTAGGGTGAATTTTACTGTTAGGATTAGGGTTAGGGTTATTTTAAAAGTTAGGGTTCAAGTTCGGGTTAGGTTTAGGGTTGGTGTTATGGTTATTGTTAGGGTTAGAGTAGGGTTAGGGTTAGTGTTAGGGATAGGGTTTGGTTTAGTGTTAGTGTTAGGGTTAGTGTTAGGCTTAGGTAAGGCTTAGGGTTCATGTTAGGCTTAGGTTTCTTCATAGGGTTAGGTTTAAGGTTAGTATGAAGGTTAGGGTTAGTGCTAGGGTTAATATACGGTTAGGGTTAGGGTAAGTGTTAGGTTTACAGTTAGGGTTAGGGTTAGGGTTAGGGTTAGGATAAGTGTTTGTGTTAGGTTTAAAATTAGGGTTAGCATTAGATTTAGGGTTACAATTAGGATTTGGGCTAGAATAAGGGTTATGATTAGGGTTAGGGTAAGGTTAGGATTAGTGTTAGGTTTAGGGTTTGTGTTAGGTTTAGATTTAAATTAGGGTTAGGGTTAGGGTTAGGGTTAGGTTAGGGTAAGGATTTCCATTAGGGTTAGATTTAGGGTTAGATTTAATGTTAGGTTTAGGGTTTGAGTTATGGTTAAGTTTAATTTTAGGGTTAGGTGTGGGTTTGGTTTAGGATTAGGATAGGTTAAGATTAGGATTAGGGTTAGGTTAGGGTGAGGATTATGGTTAGGTTTAGGGTTTGTGTTAGTGTGATGGTTATTGGTAGGTTTGGGGTTCAGGTTAGGGTTAGGGTTCAGGTTACAATTATGGTTAGGATTAGCTTTAGGGTTTGTGTAGGGTTATAGTTAGGGTTAGGGTTAGGGTGTGTGTTAGGGTTAGGAGTAGGGTTAGGAGTAGCGTTAAAGATAGGAAAAGAGTTGGATTTAGGAGTAGGGTTAGAGTTAGTGTTAGGGATAGGGTTACCTTTACCATTCGGGTTAGTTTTAGGATTAGGGTTAGTGTAAGTGTTAGTGTTAGATTTAGGGTTAGAGTTAGGTGTAGGATTAGTGCTAGGGTCAGATTTACTTTAAGGTTTAGGGTTAGGCTTAGTTTTCAGGTGAGGGTTAGGGTTAGGTTAAGGTTTGGGGTTAGGGTTTAGGTTAGGATTATGTTTAGTGCTAGAGTTAGGGTTAGGAATAGGGTTAGGGTAAGTGTTTGGGTTTTTGTTAACATTAGGGTTTGTGTTAGTGTTAGGGTTACAGTAAGGGTTAGGATTAGGGTTAGGGTTAGAATTAGGGATCGTCTTAGGTTTAGGGTTAGGGTTAGGGTTAGTGTTAGTCTTAGTGTTAGGGTTAGTGTTGAGGTTAGTGTTATGGATACAGTTAGGTTTAGTGTTAGGGTTATTGTTAGGATTAGTGTTAGGATTAGGATTCATGTTTGGGTTAGTTTTAGGGTTAGGGTTAGGGTTAGGATTCATGTTTGGGTTAGTTTTAGGGTTAGGGTTAGGGTTAGAATTACATTAAGTGTTAGGGTTAGGTTTAGGGTTACACTTAGTGTTAGAGTTAGGGTTAGTGTTAGGGATAGTGTTAGGGTTAGGGTTAGGGTTAAGGATAGAATTAGCATTACATTTAGTGTAAGGTAAAGTTTAGGGTTAAGGTTAGTGTTAGTGCAAGAGTTAGGGTTAGGGTTAGGATTATGGTTAGTGTTAAGGTTAGTGTTAGGGTTAGGGTTTGTGTTAGCTTTAATGTTAGATTAAGGGGTTGTGTTAGGGTTGGTTTAGGGTTAGGATTAGTGATATGTACATGATTAGGTTTAGATTTTGGGTTAGGGTTAGTTTTTGGGTTAGTGTTAGGGTTAGGGTTAGGGTTAGGGTTAGGGTTAGGGTTTGAGTTATGTTTCAGGGTTGTGTTAGGATTAGTTTTAGGGTTAGGGTTATGGTTAGGGTTAGTGTTAGGGTTAGGGATTGGGTTAGGTTTAGGGTTAGGTTTAGGGTTAAGGTTAGGTTTAGTGTTAGGGATAGTGTAAGGGTAAATGTTAGGGTTAAGGTTAGGATTAGTTTAAGAATTAGGTTTAGGGTTAGGGTTAGGGTTAAGATTACTTTTAGGGTTGGGTTTAGGGTTTGTTTTGGGTTTAGGGTTAGATTAAGGAGTTTTGTTAATGTTAGGTTTAGGTTTAGGGTTGGGGTTATGTACAGGATTAGGTTTAGATTTAGGGTTATGGTTAGGTTTAGGGTTAGTGTAAAGGTTAGTGTTACGGTTAGGGTTAGGGTTTGTGTTAGGTTCAGTGTTAGGTTTCAGGATTGTGTTAGGATTAGGTTTAGGGTTAGTGTTATCAATAGGATTAAGGTTAGAATTAGGGTTAGGGTTAGGGTTAGGTTTAGGGTTAAGGTTAGTAATAATGTTCGGGTTGGGGTTAGGGTTTGTGTTAGGATTGGGGTTAGGTTTAGTGTTAGTGTTAGTGATAAGGTTATTTTTAGTCTGCGGGTTGCGTAAGAGTTAGGGTTAGGGTTAGGTTATGTTTAGGGTTATGGTTTGGGTTAGGGATTGTTTTAGTCTTAGGGTTAGTGTTAGAGTTACAGATAGTATTAGGATTAGGGTTTGTGTTAGGGTTAGTGTTAGGTTTAAAGTTAGGGTTAGTGTTACAGTTATGATTAGGGTTAGGATTAGTGATAGGTTTACTGTTAGGTTTAGGGTTAATGTTAGGGTTAGGGTTATGGCTAGGTTAGATTTAGGGTTAGAGTCAGGGTTATTGTGATGGTTAGAGTTAGTGTTGGGGTCAAGTTTAGAATTTGAGTTAGGGTTAGGGTTACTGTTAGGGTTAGTGTTAGGGTTAGGGTTACAGTAAGGGTTTGTTTTAGGGTAAGATTTAGAGTTAGGTTTAGGGTTAATGTTAGGGATTAGGTTAGGTTTAGGGTTAAAGTAAGTTTTAGGGTTAGGTTTAGAGTTATGGTTATCGTTAGGGTTAGTGCTAAATTAGCGTTAGGTTTAGGGTTAGGTTAGGGTTAGGGTTATGGTTATAGTTAGGATTTGTGTTAGTTTTATGGTTAGTGTTATTTTTAAGTTAAGTTTAGGGTCATATTATGGTTAGGGTTTGGTTAGGGTTATAGTTAGGGTTATGGTTTGTGTTTGGTTTAGGGTTAGTGTTATGGTTAGGGTTAGGGTTAAAGTTAGGGTTAATATTAGTGTTAGATTTAGGGTTAGGATTAGGTTTTCTGTTATCATTATGTTTTGGGTTAGTTTTAAGTTTATAAATAGGATTAGGACTAGAGTTAGTGTTAAGGTTAGGGTTAGTATTAGTGTTAGGTTTATGGATAGTGTTTGTGTTAGCTTTTGGGGTTAGAGTTCGGGTGAGTATTAGTGTGAGGGTTAGGGTTAGGGTTATTGTTAGGGTTAGTTTTCGCGTTCAGGTTAAATTTATATTTAGGGTTAGGGTGATTTTTAGGGTTAAGATTCTTGTTAGTTTCGGGGTTAGTGTTAGTGTTAGGGTTTAGTTTAGGGTGAGTGGTAGGTTAGGAGTAGGTTTAGGGGTTGTGTTAGGGTTATAGTTAGGGTTAGGGTTAGTGATAGGGTTAGTGTTAGAGTTAGGGTTAGGATTAGAGTTTGAGTAAGGTTAGGGTTAATGTTAGGGTTAGTTTTTGGTTTAAGTTATGGTGATGGTTAGAGTTAGTTTTATGGTTAGGGTTAGGGTTAGATTTAGATTTAGTATTAGGGTTATGGTTAGTGTTAGGGTAAGGTTTAGGGTTTGTGTTTGTGTTAGTGTTGGGGTTTTGATTAGGTTTACAGTTACTGTTAGGATTCAGGTTAGGGTTAGTGTTATGGTTAGGGTAAGGCTAGGGTAAGTGTTAGGGTTACAGTTTGTGTTAGGATTAGATTTAGGTTTAGAGTTAGTTTTAGGGTTAGGATTAAGGTTAGTTTTAGGGTTATGGTTAGGGTTAGTGTTAGGTTAAGATAAGGGTTGTGTTAGGGTTAGATTTAGGGTTAGGTTGGGGTTAGTATTAGTGTTAGGGTTAGAGTTAGTGTTAATTTTAATTTTAGCATTAGGGTAGGGTTAGGTTTAGGGGTAGGGATAGGGTAGGGTTATGCTTCGGGATAGGATAGGGTTAGGGTTATGGTTAGCATTACGGATTGTGTTCTGTTTAGGATTAGGGTTAGGGTTAGGATTTATATTAGGTTTAGATTTAGGTTTATGATTAGTGTTACAGTTAAGGTTAGAGTTAGGGTTAGGGTTAGGGCTAGGGTTTATATTACGGTTAGTGTTAAGGTTAGGTTTAGGCTTATGTTTAGGATATGGCTTAGAGTTAAATATAGGATTAGGGTTTGGGTTAGTGTTAGGGTTAGTGTTAGGATTACTGTTAGGTTTAGAGTTAAGGTTAGGGTGTTAGGGTTAGGGTTAGGTTTATTGTTATGTTAGGGTTCGAGTTTGGGTTAGGTTTAGTGTTAGTGTTAGTGTTTGGGTTACTGTAAGGATTGGAGTAAGTGTTGTGGTTAGTGTTAAGGTTAGGGTTAGGGTTAGAGTTAGGATTAGGTTTAGTTTTAGGGTTAGATTTAGGGTTAGGTTTATGGTTAGTGTTCAGGTTAGCATTAGGATTAGAGTTAGCATTAGTGTTAGCATTAGCGTTAGGGTTATGCTTAGGCTTAGTGTTAGGATTAAAGTTAGGTTTAAGGTTAGATTTAGGGTTAGTGTTAGGGTTAAGTTTAGGGTTAGTATTAATGTTAGGATTAAGGTTAGGTTAAAGGTTAGAGATAGTGTTAGTGTTACGGTTAGAGTTAGGGTTAGGTTAGGGTTAGCAATAGGTTTAGGGATAGTTTTAGGGTTAGTGTTAGTGTTAGGGTTAGGGTTAATGTTAAGGTGAGGGTTAGGTTTAGGGTTAGTGATACGGTGTTAGGATTAGTTTAGAATTAGGGGTAGGATAAATGTTAGGGTTAGGTTTAGGGTGAGTTTTAGAATTAAGTATAGGGTTAGGGTTAGTTTTAGGGTTAGTGGTAGTGTTAGGGTTGGTGTTTTTGTTAGGTTTAGGCTTAGGGTTAGAGTTTGTGTTAGGGTTAAGATTTGGGGTTAGGGTTAGGGGTAGGTTTAGTATTAGGGTTATGGTTAGAGTTAGGGATAGAGTTAATGAAAGTTTTATGGTTAGGGTTAGTGTTAGATTTACGGTTAGAATTAGTATTACAGTTAGTGTTAGGATAGGGTTAGTGTAAGGTTTAGGCTTAGGGTTAGGAATAGGGATAGAGTTAGGGATAGGGTTTGGGTTTGTGTTAGGGTTAGTGTTAGGGTTAGTTTTAGATTTAGTGTTAGGTTTAGGGTTAGGGTTAGGTTTAGTGTTTGGGTAAGAGTAACAGTTAGGGTTAGGGTTAGTTTTATGGATTGGGTTAGGTTTAGGGTTCGGGATAGGGTATGAGTTTTGGTTAGGGTTAGGGATAGGATTTGTGTTAGTGTTAGGTTTAGGGTTATGGTTCGATTATGTTTTGAGTTAGGGTTAGGGTTAGTGTTAGGGTTAAGGGTAGGTTTAGGGTTTAGTTAGGCTTAGGGTAAGGATTAAGGTTAGTGTTAGTGTTAGGGTTTGGGTTAGTGTTAAAGTTATGGTTAGTGTTAGGTTGAGGGTTAGGGTTACGTTTAGGGCTATTGATAATTTAGGGTTAGTTTTAGGGTTAGTATTAGGTAAGGGTTAGGGTTATTGTTAGGGTACTGGTTAGGGTTAGGTTCAGGGTTAGTTTTCGAATTAGGGTGAGGGTCAGGGTTAGGGATCAGGTTAGTGTTAAGGTTAGTTTAAAAGTTGAGATAAGAGTTAGGATTAGGGTTACTGTTATGGTCAGTGTTAGGGTTAGGGTTATGATTTGTGTTAGGTTGAGAGTTAGGGTTAGGGTTTTGGTTAGGGTTAGGGTTAGGGTTATGTTTAGATTAGGATTAGAGTTAAGGTTAGGGTTAGGGTTAGAGTTAAGTATAGGGTTAGGGTTAGTGTTATGATTAGGGTTAGGATTAGGGTTAGTGTTAGGGTTAGCGTTAGGGTTAACGTTAGGTTTAGTGTTAGGTTTAGGGTTAGGGTTAGGGTTATGATTGGTTTAATGTTAGGTTTAAGGTTAGTATTAGGTAAGGGTTAGGGTTATTTTAGGGTACTAGTTAGGTTAAGGTTTAGGATTAGTTTTAGAATTAGGGTGAGGTTCAGGGATAGGGATCGGGTTAGGGGTAGGGTTAGTTTAAGAGTTAAAATTAGGGTTAGTGTTAGTGTTAGTGATAGGGTTAGGGTTAGGGTTAGGGTTATGGTTTGTGTTAGGTTGAGGGTTAGGATTAGGGTTTGGGTTAGGGTTAAATTTAGGGTTATGGTTGGATTAGGTTTAGAGTTAGGTTAAGGTTTGGGGTAGGGTTACTTTTAGGGTTAAGACCAAGTTTAGGCTAAGGGTAAAGGTTAGGGTTATGGTTAGTGTTCGGGTAAGGGGTAGGGTTATGGTTAGGAGTAGGGATAGGATTAGTGTTAGTGATAGTGTTAAAATTAGGATTAGGGTTAGCATTAGGTTTAGTTTTAGTGTTAGGTTTAGGGTTACGGTTAGGTTTAGGGTTAGTTATAGTGTTAGGGTTCGTGTAAGTTTAGGGTTCATTGTAGGGTTTGGGTTAGGGTTTCTTCTAGGTTTAGGGTTAGAGTTAGGGTAGGGTTTGTGTTAGATTTAGGGTTAGGGTTAAGGTTAGTGTTTGTGTTACACTAGGTAACTAGGTTAGGTTTAGGGTTAGTGTTAGGGTGAGAATTAGGGTTAGTATTAGGGTTAGGGTTCATGTTACTGTTAGGGTTAGGTTTAGTGTTAGTGTTAGAGTTAGGGTTAGTGTTAGTTTTAGGTTTAGGGTTATGGGTAGTTTTAGGTTTACTGTTAGGGTTAGTGTTAGGATTAGGGTTATGGTACGAGTTAGGGTTAAGGTAAAGTTTAGTGTTAGATTTAAGATTAGGGATAGGATTAGTGTTACAATAAGGGTTAGGGTTAGGGTTAGGTAAGGTTTAGGGTTAAGGTTAGGTTTGGTAGGGTTGTGGTTTGGGTTATGATTTCTTTTAAGGTCAGGGTTAGTTTTAGCGTTTGTGTTAGGTTTAGGGTTAGGTTGTCGGTTTGTGTTAGGGTTACTGTTAGGGTTAGTGTTAGGGTTTGTGTTAGGGTTAGGGCTATGTTTAGTATTAGGTTTAGGTGTAAGTTTTGGGTTAGTGTTAGGGTTACGGATAGGATTAGTGTTTTGCTTAGGGTTAGAGTTAGGTTTAGGATTTGTGTTAGGGTTGGGGTTAGAGATTGTTTTATAAATAGGTTAGGTTTAGGGTGAGGTTTAGAGTAAGGGTTAGGATTAGGGTTAAGATTAGGTTTAGAATTATGTTTAGGATTATGGTTAGGTTTAGTGTTAGGTTTAGGTTTAGGATTAGGGTTAGTGTTAGTGTTTTGGTTAGTATTAAGTTTAGGGTTAGGGTTAGTGTTAGGGTTAGGGCTAATATTACAGTTAGGGTTAGAATTAGTTTTAGAATTAGGGTTAGGGTTAGTGTTAGTATTAGGTTTAAGATTGGGTATAGGTGTGGGGTTAGTGTTAGTGTTAGAGTTAGGGTTAGGTTTAGTGTTAGGTTTAGGGTTAGGATTAGGGTTAGTTTTAGAGTAAGGTTTAGGCTAGGGTTAGTGTTAGTGTTAGGGGTTGGGTTAGGGTTAGGTTTCCAGTTAGGGTTAGGGTTAGTGTCAGAGTTAGGGTTGGGTTAGGTTTCTGGATATTGTTAGTGTTCTGGGTTGGGTTAGGTTTAGGTTTCCAGTAAGGATTAGTGTTAGTGTCAGAGTTAGGGTTAGGGTTAGGTTTAGGGATAATGTTAGTGTTAGTGTTATGGTTAGGGTTATGTTTTGTGTTAGGGTTATGTTTAGGTTTAGGATTTGTATTATGGTTAGGTTTAGGGTTACGGTTTGATTATGGTTAGAGTTAGGGTTAGTGTTAGGTTTAGTGTTAGGTTTAAGGGTAGGGTTAGTGATAGTGTTAGGGTTAGGGTTAGGTTTAGTGTTAGTTTTTCGGTTAGGGTTAGTGTTAAAATTAGTGTTAGTGTTAGGTTTAGGATTAGGGTTAGTGATAGGGTTACTCTTATGTTTAGGGTTACCGTTAGGGTTAGGTTTATGTTTAGTGTTTTGGTTAGTTTTACAGTTAGGGTTAGGATTAGGTAAGGATTAGGGTTAGGATTAGATTAGGGTTAGGATTATGGTTTTGTTTAGGGTTTGTGTTAAGGTTAAGGTTATGATTAGGGAGAGGGTTAAGGTTAGAATTACGGTTATGTTTAGGGATAGGGTTAGGGTCATGTTAGGTTTATGTTTAGTGTTAGTGTAAGTGAAAGGGTTAGGGTTAGTGTTAAGTTTAGTGTTTGGGTTAGGGTTAGGATTAGTGCTTGGTTTAGGGCTAGAATTAGGATTAGTGTTAGTATTAGGGTTAGAGTTAGTGTTAGGTGTAGGGTTATTGTTAGGTTAATGTTACTGTTGAGGTTATTGTTAGGGTTAGGGTTAGGTTTCTGGTTAGTCTTAGTGTTAGGTTTATTTTTATGGTTAGAGTTAGGTTTAGGGTTAGGTTTAAGCTTAGGTTTAGAAATACGGTTAGGGTTAGTGTTAGGGTTAGAATTGGTGTTAGGCATAGGGTTAGTGTTTCGATTAGGGTTAAAGTTAGGTTTAGTGTTATGTTTAGGGTTAGGTTTAGGGTTAGCATTACGGTTAGTATTAGAGTTAGAATTAGTATTAGGTTTAGGGTTAGTGTTAGGGTTAATTTTAGAGTTGGGGTTAGTGTTAGGATTAGGTTTAGGTTAGTGTTAGGGATAGTGTTATGGTTAATGTTAGATATATGGTTAAGTTTAAGCTTGGGGTTAGGGTTAGTTTTAGTGTTAGGGTTAGAGTTAATGTTAGGGTTAGTGTTAGGGTTAGGGTTAGGTAAGGGTTTTGGTTAGGGTTACATTAGGGTTAGGTAAGTGTCAGGGTTAAGGTTAGGTCAGGATTAGGGTTAGGGTCAGGGTTAGGGTCAGTGTTAGGGTTAGTGTTAGGGTTAGGGTTAGGGTTTGGTTTAGTGTTAGGGTTAGGGTTAGTTTAGGGTTAGTGTTAAGGTTAGGGTTAGTTTTAAAGTTAGTGTTAGTGTAGAGTTAGGGTTAGTGTTAGGGTTAGTGTTAGGGTTACAGTTAGGGTCAGGGTTAAGTTTAGGATTTGTGTTTGGGTAAGGTTTAGAGTTAGGTTTAGGGTTAGTGTTAGGGTTACATTTAGGGTTAGGTTTAGGTTTAAGGTTAGAGTTAAGGTGAGTTTTAAGGTTAGGGTTAGGGTTATGGTTAGTGTTATGGTTATGTTAAGGATTAGTGTTTGGGTTAGGGTTAGGGTTAGGGTTAGTTTTAGTTTAGTGTTAGGGTTAAGGTTAGGGTTAGTGTTAGGATAGGGTTAATATTAATGTTAGGTTTAGTGTTAGAGTTAGTTTTAGGGTTAGGGTTACGTTAGGGTTATGGTTCGGGTTCATATTAGGGTAAGGTTAGGGATAATGTTAATTTTAAGTTAGAATTAAGGTTAGGCTTACTGTTAGTTTTAGGGTTAGTGGTAGGATGAGAGTTAGGGTTAAGGTCTGGTTTAAGGTAAGGGTTATTGTTAGCTTTAGGATTAATATTATGCCTAGGTATGTGTAAGGGTTAGGGTTAGGGTTAGGGTTGTTTTTAGAATTAGGGTTAGATTTAGAATTAGGGTTAATTTTAAGTTTAGGATTAGGGTCAGGTTTAATGACAAAGTTAGTGCTGGGTTATGGTTAATGTTAGATTAGGGTTAGGTTTAGTATTAGGGTTAGTGTTCATGTTAGGGTAAGGGTTACGGTTAGGTAAGGGTTAGCATTAGTGTTATATTATAGTTAGGGTTATGTTTTGCTATAGGGTTCGTTAGGTTTATGATTAGGGTTAGGGTCCGGGAAATGTTAGGTTTAGGGTTAGGGTTAGTGTTAGGGTTATGTTTAGGGTTAGGGTTAGTGTTAAGTTTATGGTTATGGTTAGAATTCATGTTAGGTTTAGGGTTAGTGTTAGGGTTAGGTTTCAGGTTAGGGTTAGGTTAGGGTTAGTGTTAGGGTTAGGATTAGGTTTAGGTTTAGGGTTAGTGTTAGTGTTAGGGTTAGGGTTATGGTTATGGTTTGGTTTAGTTTTAGGTTTACGTTTAGGTTTCATGTAAGTCTTAGGGTTATGGTTGGTGTTAGATTTATGTTTAAAGTTAGGTTTAATGTTAGTGTTAGGGTTAGTGTTAGGTTTAGGGTTTGGTTTAGGGCTAGTGTAAGGTTTAATGTTAGAGTTAGTATTGGGGTTAGCGTTACGGTTTGTGTTAACATTTAGTTTAGTGTTAGGTTTACGTTTAGGTCTAGGGTTTCTGTTTTATTTAGGGTTAGGATTAGGGATAGTGATAGGTTTAGGGATAGTTTAAGTTTAGTGTTACAGTTAGCCCAAGTGATAGGGTTTGAGTTAGTGTTAGGGTTATGTTTAGGGTTATTTTTATGTTTAGGGTTAGGGTTATGGTGAGCTTTAGGGTTAGTGTAAGGGTTAGGTTTAGGCTTAGTTTTAGTGTTAGGTATATTCTTCGTGATAGCGTGAGGGTTAGATTAGTGTTAGGGATAGGATTAGGTATTTGGTAAACTTTAGTGTTAATGTTAGGGTTAGGGTTAGGGATAGTGTTAGGGTTAGGGATAGGTTTAGGGTTATGGCTAGGGTTAGGGTTAGAGTTAGTGTTATATATAGTGTTAGTGTTCTGGTTAGGGTTTGGGTTAGTGTTAGGATTAGTTTTAGAGTTAGGATTAGGGTTATTATTATGGTTAGTTTGGGGGTTAGGTTTAGAATTAGGGTTTGGGTTAGGTTTAGGATTACTTTTAGAGTTAGATTTAGGGTTAGATTAGATTAAGTTAGATTTAGGGTTACTTTTAGTGTTAATATTAGTGTTAGGTTCACAGATATGTTTTGTGTTAGGGTAAGGGTTAGATTTAGGGTTTCTGTTAGGGTTAGTGATAGGATTAGGGTTAGGGTTATGGTTAGGATCAGAGTTAGAATGAGGCTTAGGGTTACATTTAGGGTTACTTTTAGGGTTACGGGTAGGATAAGTTTAGTGCTAGGGTTAGCTTTAGGGTTATGGTTAGGGTTTGGGTTTTGTTAGGTTTAGGGGTGGTGTGAGGGTTAGGGTTAGTGTTAGGTTTAGTGTATGTGTTAATGTTAGTGTTAGGGTTAAATTTAAGGATAATGTTAGAGATTTGTTTAGGGTTACTTTTAGTGTTAGTGTTAGGGCTAGAATTAGTGTTACAGTAGGGTTAGGCTTTGGTTAATGTTAGGGTTAGGGTTATGGTTAAGGTTAATTTTGGGGTTAGGGTTAGGATTAGAGTTCGGGTTAGAGGTAGGGTTAGTTTTAGAATTAGCAATAGAATTAGGGTTATGTTTAGTGTTAGGTTAGTGTTAGGGTAGGGTTCATGTTACAGTTAGGGTTATGGTTAGGAAGAGGTTTAGAGTGAGGCATAGGGTTAGGGTTAGAGTTAGCATTAGGGTTAGGGTCACCGGTAGGTTAGGTATAGTGTTAGGGTTTGGGTTAGTGTTACAGTTAGTGTTAGTGTTAGGGTTAGGGTTAGGGTTAATGACAAAGTTAGTGCTGGGGTTAGGGTTAATATTTGATTAGGGTTAGGGTTAGTGTTAGGATTAGTGTTCATGTTAGGGTTAGGGTTACAGTTAGGTAAGGGTTAGCGTTAGTGTTAGATTATAGTTAGGGTTATGTTTTGCTTAAGGTTTGTGTTAGGTTTATGGTTAGGGTTAGGGTTAGGGAAACATTACTTTTAGGGTTAGGGTTAGTGTTAGGGTTAGCATTAGGGTTACTGTTAGGGTTAGGGCTAGGTTTAGGTTTAGTGTTAGGGTTAGGGTTAGTGTTAGGGTTAGGTTTAGGGTTAGGATTAGTGTTAGGTTTATGGTTATGGTTAGGATTCGTGTTAGGGTTAGGGTTAAGATTAGGGTTAGTGTTAAGTTTAGGTTTAGGGATAGGGTTAGGGTTAGGGTTACATTTAGGATTATGGTTAAGTTTAGCATTAGTTTTTCATTAGTGTTAAATTTAGATTTAGGATTAGTGTAGGGTTAGAGTTAGGGTTAGTGTTATGGTTAGGGATAGGGTTAGGGTTAGTGTTAGGTTAGGGTTAGTGATATGTTAGGGATAGGGTTAGGTTAGTGTTAGTGATACTTTTGATATAGGGTTAGAGTTAGGGTTATGGATAGGGTTAGGATTAGGGTTAGGTTTAAAGTTAGGTTTAGTGTTATGGTTAGGATGAGGTTTAGGTTTAGGGTTAGGGTTAGTGTTAGGTTTATGGTTAGGGTAAGTGTTAAGGTAAGTTTTAGGGTAAGGGTTAGGGTAAGGTTTAGGGTTAGGGTTAGGGTTATGGTTAAAATTAACATTATTGTAGGTTTAGGGTTAGGGTTAGTGTTAATGTTAGGGTTAGTGTTAGTGTTAGGGTTAGGATTTGTCTTAGGTTTAGGGTTAAGATTATGTTTAAAATTCCCATTAGGGTTAGGATTAGGGTTAGGGTTAGGTGAGTTAGGGTTAATGATAGGGGTAGGGTTAGGGTTAGTGTTAGGGTTAAGTTAAGATTAGGTTCAGGTTAGTGTTAGGGTTAGATTTAAAGTTAGGTTTAGGATTATAGTTAGGTTTAAGGTTAGTGTTAGGACAGGGTTATGTTTAGGGTTAGCTTACGGTTAGAATTAGGGTGAGGGTTAGAGTTAGGCTTAGGATTAGAGTTATGGTTAGGGTTAGTGTTAGGGTTAGGGTTTGGGATAGTTTTAGGGTTAGGCTTAGGGTTAGAGTTAAAGTTAGTGTTAGTGTTAGTGTTAGGTTTAGGGTTAGGGTTAGTGTTAGGTTTAGAGATAGGTTTAGTTTTATGTTTTTTTTAGGATTAGGGTTATGTTTAGTGTTAGGGTTATGGTTAGTGTTAGGGTAAAATTATGTTTTAGAGTTAGGGTTAAGGTTAGATTTAGTGTTAGATTTAGGGTTAGGGTTTAGGTTAGTGTTAGCTTTAAAGTTAGGGTTTGTGTTGGGGTTACAGTTAGGGTTATGGTTAGGGTTATGATAAAATTTAGGATGAGAGTTAAAGTTAGTTTTAGGGTTAGGTTTAGTTTAGGGTTACGGTTAGGATTAGCGTTAGTGTTAGGGTTAGTGTAATGGTTAGGGTTAAGATTAGTGTTAGGGTTTGGGTTAAATTAGGGTTAGGGTTAGATTTATGGTTCAAGTTAGGATTAAAGTTAAGATTTGTGTTAGGTTTAGGTTTAGGGTTAGTGTTAGTGTTAGGGTTAGGGTTAGGGTTAGGGTTATATTTAGTGTTAGCGTTAGGCTTAGGGTTAGGTTTAGTGTTAGAGTTAGTGTTAGGGTTAGAGTTAGGGTTAGGATTATGCGGCAGTCTGGCTGGGCACAAAATCACGAGCCACTCACAGCCTTGTAGATTCAAACAGCAAGTCTTTATTCCCGAAACTCTCACCTTCACTCTACATGCACGTTCTGGGGAAAATCTACCAGCACTCTACATCCCAAATACTCTCTGAATCCCGTGAGAACTCCAGGGGAACTCAAGGAGCGGGTAGGCACCTGAGGCAGCAGGATTGGCCATATTCCCAGCAGGGTCCACCTTAAACCTTGAACCGCCCTAAACCCAAGGAGTGGGCACTTGAGGCAGCAGGAAACACCCTAAACCTGGAACCACCCTAATCCAGCAGGATCCTCCCTAAACCCAGATCCACCCTGGTCCTTGAGCAGGGTCACCTTTCTCAAACATTCATTCAATGTCACTGCAAATGCCCTGGGTCCAAGGCAAGCCCATTTCCACAATGGAGAGTCCTTCCTCTAAGCAACATGGGGTAGGCTGACAAAGAAATTGCCATGCATCATTCTTACTTGACAATGGCTCTCAGCAGGATTAGGTTAGGGTTAAGGTTAGGAATAGGGTTAGTGTTAAGGTTAGGTTAAGGGTTAGGGTTAAGATTAGTGTTAGTGTTAGGGTTAGGGTTTGGGTTAAATTAGGGTTAGGGTTAGATTTATAGTTCGTTGAGGATTAAGCTTATGGCTTTTATTAGGTTTAGGTTTAGGGTAAGTGTTAGGGTTAGGTTTATTGTTAGTGTTAGGATTATAGTTAGGGTTAGTGTTTCCCTCTTTGTATAATGTGCATTAGTGCTTTCCCACATAATACCATTACTAATCCATGTACATAGGACATTATATTTTTAATCAACATTAACAGACTCTCATCATGCATATAAGCACGTTCATAATACTCACATAGTACATAACACAGTAGGTTATAACTTGACATAACAGCTTGTCAACATGGCAGTGCTTACCATAATATCAACACTTTGTAGTACATAGCACATTAATATTGCTAGCAGTACATAGCACATTTATGTCATTAACCTTTCTTGTTCCAAATGACTATCCCCCAACAACAGTGGTCTCATAATCTACCACCCTCCGTGAAACCATCTTGTCTCCCAATTATGTGTCCCTCTTCTTGCTGTGATCCCATTTTAACCTGGGGGTAGCTAATAGTGAACTTTATCTGGCATCTGGTTCCTATCTCAGGGCCATGAACTGCATAATCGCCCACTCATTCCTCTTAAATAAGACATCACGATGGATTAGTTCCATTCTAATGGAACTAATGATCCAACATAACTGCACTGTCATGCCTTTAGTGGTTTTATTTTTGGGGGGATACAGGGACTCACCATTGGCCGTCAGACACCTCTTTCCATTCAATTCAATTGTAGTTGGACTTATTAATCAATATTCTCATCTTGCATAATCACTATCTGCCATAGTCGGGCTTAATGCTCGATAGACAAAAAAAAAGTTAATTCCATAGTAGGTCCAAATATAAAACAAACGTCTAACCAATAACCCTCTTTTGAACCTATTCAACCTTCTTATCTGCTTAAAAAATTATTGACTTCCTCCCAAGTAGATTGAAATCTATAATAAATTTTAGCTAAGTTCCCATAAGTAATTCTACTACACTATCCCTATCCTAATAATACTTACATATTACTTTGTCTACCAAGCCCTATATAAGCAATGCCCTTCAAGGTTATATATGTTAATGTAGCTTAACTAGTAAAGCAAAACACTGAAAATGCTTAGATGGGTATTTTATACACCATAAACACATAGGTTTGGTCTTGGCCTTTTCATTAGCTTTTAGCTAACTTATACATGCAAACATCCCCACCCCAGTGAGAATGCCCTCTATATCTATTAATTGATCAAAAGGTGCAGGCATCAAATTCATCATCCTAGTAGCTCATAATACCTTGCTCCATCACACCCCCACAGGATACAGCAGTAATTAAAATTAAGCCTATAAACGAAATTTTGACCAAGTTAAGTTAAATAAGGGTTTGTAAATTTCATGCAGCCACTGCGGTCATACAATTAACCCTAGTTAATGAAACACAGCATAAAGCATGATTAAGAGACTAGCTGGATAAGATTAAAGTATTACTAAACCATAAAAAGTCTTGGTAATAATGAAAGTCATACACGAAAGTAATCTTAAATTATCTGAATTCATGATAGCTAAGACCCAAACTGGGATTAGATACCCTACTATGCTTAGCCCTAAACATAAATATTCAATAAAAAGAATGTTTGCCAGAGTACTACTAGTAATGGCCTAAAACTCAAAGGACTTGGCAGTGCTTTACATCCCTCTAGAGGAGCCTGTTCTATAATGGATAAACCCCGATACACCTCACCACCTTTAGCAATTATCAGCCTATATACCACCATCTTCAGCAAAACCTACTAAGGTCTTAGAGTAAGCAGGAAAATTCTACACTAATACGTTAGGTCAAAGTGTAAGCTTAAGTGAATCAAGCAATAAAGCACACACACACAGCCCGTCACTCTCTTCAAATATATTTTCACATAACCCTATACATAATCCATTAAATCAAAATTATATAAGAAGAAATAAGTTGTAACAAGGTAAACATACTGGAAAATGTGTTTGCAATAACCAAAATGTAGCTTATTAGCTAAAGCACCAGGCTTACACCCAGGAGATTTCATCTACTATGAACATTTTGAACTAATGCTAGCCCAGAACCCCCTCCCGCTAAAATACAGTTCATTTAATAAATAAAACATTTACCTAAAATAAAGTATAGGAGATAGAAATTTATATTAGGAGCTATAGAGACAGTACCATAAGGGAAAGATGAAAGAATAAATTTATAGTATAAAAAAAGTAAAGACTAACACTTTTACCTTTTGCATAATGATTTAACCAGAAAATGCTTGACAAAAAGAATTTAAGCCAAACACCCAAAACCAGACAAGCTACTTATGAGCAGCCAATAAGAGCCCATCCATATATGTTGCAAAATAGTGGAACGACTTAAAAGTAGAGGTGAAAAGCCTAACAAGCCTGGTAATAGCTGGTTGTCCAGATTAGAATTTTAGTTCTACTTTAAATTTACCTGAATCACAAGCAAGCCAAATGTAAATTTAAATGTTATTCTAAAGAGGGACAGCTCTTTACAGTTAAGGAATAAACCTTAATTAGACAGTAAACCTACTAACCTCCATAGTTGGCCTTAAAGCAGCCATCAATTAAAAAAGCGTTAAAGCTTAACCTAATTATCAAAACTTAATAGCTAACTCTCAATAATCTACTTAACCAACACTGGACTAATCTATTTATTTTCCTAATAGAAGAAATTATGTTAAAATGAGTAACAAGAAAACATTCTCCCTGAATAAACTTATATCAGATCGAATTCCTCACTGATAGTTAACAACACCATAATATTAAATAAACCACAAAACCATTATTAACAACACTGTTAACCCAACACTGGTATGCACTAAGGGAAAGATTATAAAAAGTAAAATGAACTGGGAAAATGGTAACCCTGCCTGCTTGCCAAAAACATCACCTCTAGCATGGAGAGTATTAGAGGCACTGCCTGCCCAGTGACATACATTCAATGGCCGTGGTATCCTAACCATGCAAAGGTAGCACAGTCACTTGTTCCTTAAATAGGGACTAGTATGAAAGGCTTGATGAGGGTTTAACTGTCTGTTACTTTTTTTTTTTTTTTTTTTTTTAAGCAGCAAAGAGGTGTTTATTGTGAGATAGCTCGGTCCTCCGCACACGCACACACAACAACTGGTGACGCTGAGAGGTCCCGAGCCCAGGGTTTGCAGCAGTTTTATACATTCTTTGGAGAGGGCAGGGACTTCACATACATCATAGCAAATCATCACACACCGCGGGAAAATCAAATAACAACTCTAAAACATGATTAGCACATTCACTGGCGGGAACAAGTTGGGTAGGGGTGATTGGTCAGTACAAAAGGGGTATTCATTAGAACTGATTGGTTTAAGCCAAGAGGAATGTATGTGCTGAACTACATGGTTTCCCAACATGTTATCAACCACCATAAACTACTGGGAGGGTCATCTGGCATCCCAGGTATTTCCCTGTCTCATGCTGATTGGTGGCTGCTAGGGGGCTGCTATGGATCCCCACCTAGCCTGACTGAGTCAGGGACACCAGGCCCAGCAGATGTCTCCTGTTATTTGTAGACAAACAACTTAGCAGGGTGGGTATGTGCCTAGGAGTGCTCTGTGGGTCTTTCCAAGGACAAAGGTGATGTCCCTTCCTTGGACAGGCTTTGCTCTGAGGTAGAGGCTGGTCTTTCACTTTATCTATCTCAGGTATTTTGTCACAATTACGGAAAGCTAACACAAGTTAGAAAGTGAAATTTTATTACTAATAAATTAAGTTCATAATGTTCAAATGTCTTCTATATTTATATTTGCAAATACTTTTAAATTTTTTCTGGATCTTTTTCAATTTTCTTCATGTGCCATTCATTGGTCAAAAACTTTTTTTTTTTAATTTTTTATGTGGGTTGTTCAAAACATTACAAATTTCTTGACATATCATATTCCACAATTTGATTCAAGTGGGTTATGAACTCCCACCTTCACCCCATACACAGATTGCAGATTCACATCAGTTACACATCCATTGATTTACAAATTGCCATACTAGTGTCTGTTGTGCTCCGCTGCCTTTCCCATCCTCCACCCTCCCCCCTCCCCACCTCTCCCCTCCCCTCCCCTCCTCTCTCTCTACCCCCTCCACTGTATAACCCTGAGGGTATCCTTCCATTACCGTGCAATTTCCCTTCTCTCTCCCTTTCCCTCCCACCTCTCATCCCTGTTAAATGTTAATCTTCATCTCCTGTTCTTCGTCCCTACTCTGTTCTTAGATACTTTCCTTATATCAAAGAAGACATTTGGCATTTGTTTTTTAGGGATTGGCTAGCTTCACTTAGCATAATCTGCTCTAATGCCATCCATTTCCCTGTAAATTCTATGATTTTGTCATTTTTTAATGCAGAGTAATACTCCATTGTGTAAAAATGCCACATTTTTTTTATCCATTCGTCTATTGAAGGGCATCTAGGTTGGTTCCACAGTCTTGCTATTGTGAACTGTGCTGCTATGAACATCAATGTAGCAGTGTCCCTGTAGCATGCTCTTTTTAGGTCTTTAGGGAATAGACCAAGAAGGGGAATAGCTGGGTCAAATGGTGGCTCCATTCCCAGCTTTCCAAGAAATCTCCATACTGCCTTCCAAATTGGCTGCACCAATCTGCAGTCCCACCAGCAATGTACAAGTGTACCCTTTTCCCCACATCCTCGCCAGCACTTGTTGTTGTTTGACTTCCTAATGGCTGCCAATCTTACTGGAGTGAGATGGTATCTTAGGGTGGTTTTGATTTGCATTTCTCTGACAGCTAGAGATGTTGAGCATTTTTTCATGTACTTGTTGATTGATTGTATGTCCTCCTCTGAGAAGTGTCTGTTCAGGTCCTTGGCCCATTTGTTGATTGGGTTATTTGTTATCTTATTGTCTAATTTATTGAGTTCTTTGTATACTCTGGATATTAGGGCTCTATCTGAAGTGTGAGGAGTAAAGATTTGTTCCCAGGGTGTAGGCTCCCTATTTACCTCTCCTATTGTTTCTTTTGCTGAGAAAAAACTTTTTAGTTTGAGTAAGTCCCATTTGTTGATTCTAGTTATTAACTTTTGTGCTATGGGTGTCCTATTGAGGAATTTGGAGCCCGACCGCACTGACTGTAGATCGTAGCCAACTTTTTCTTCTATCAGACGGCGCGTCTCTGATTTGATATCAAGCTCCTTGATCCATTTTGAATTCACTTTTGTGCATGGCGAGAGAAAGGGATTCAGTTTCATTTTGTTGCATATGGATTTCCAGTTTTCCCAGCACCATTTGTTGAAGATGCTATCCTTCCTCCATTGCATGCTTTTAGCCCCTTTATCAAATATAAGATAGTTGTAGTTTTGTGGATTGGTTTCTGTGTCCTCTATTCTGTACCATTGGTCCACCCGCCTGTTTTGGTACCAGTACCATGCTGTTTTTGTTACTATTGCTCTGTAGTATAGTTTGAAGTCTGGTATCGCTATACCGCCTGATTCACACTTCCTGCTTAGCATTGTTTTTGCTATTCTGGGTCTTTTATTTTTCCATATGAATTTCATGATTGCTTTATCTATTTCTACAAGAAATGCCGTTGGGATTTTGATTGGCATTGCATTAAACCTATAGAGAACTTTTGGTAATATCGCCATTTTGATGATGTTAGTTCTGCCTATCCATGAACAGGGTATATTTTTCCATCTTCTAAGATCTTCTTCTATTTCTCTCTTTAGGGTTCTGTAGTTTTCATTGTATAAGTCTTTCACCTCTTTTGTTAGGTTGATTCCCAAGTATTTTATTTTTTTTGAAGATATTTTGAATGGAGTGGTTGTCCTCATTTCCATTTCAGAGGATTTGTCGCTGATATACAGGAATGCCTTTGATTTATGCGTGTTGATTTTAAATCCTGCCACTTTGCTGAATTCATTTATTAGCTCCAATAGTTTCTTTGTAGAGCCTTTTGGGTCTGCTAGATATAGAATCATATCATCTGCAAATAGTGATAATTTAATTTCTTCTTTTCCTATTTTGATGCCTTTAATTTCTTTCGTCTGTCTAATTGCTCTGGCCAGTGTTTCGAGAACTATGTTGAACAGAAGTGGTGAGAGAGGGCATCCCTGTCTTGTTCCAGATTTTAGAGGGAATGCCTTCAGTTTTTCTCCATTCAGAATGATGCTAGCCTGAGGCTTAGCATAGATTGCTTTTACAATGTTGAGGTATGTTCCTGTTATCCCTAGTTTTTCTAGAGTTTTGAACATAAAGGGATGCTGTACTTTGTCAAATGCTTTTTCCGCATCTATCGAGATGACCATATGGTTCTTATTTTTAAGTCTATTGATGTGGTGAATAACATTTATTGATTTCCGTATATTGAACCAGCCTTGCATCCCAGGGATGAATCCTACTTGATCATGGTGTACAATTTTTTTGATATGTTTTTGTATCCGATTCGCCAGAATTTTATTGAGGATTTTTGCATCTAGGTTCATTAGAGATATTGGTCTGTAGTTTTCTTTCTTTGAAGTGTCTTTGTCTGGTTTAGGTATCAGGGTGATGTTGGCCTCATAGAATGAATTTGGAACTTCTCCCTCCTTTTCTATTTCCCGAAGTAGCTTGAAAAGTATTGGTATTAGTTCTTCTTTAAAGGTTTTGTAAAATTCTGCTGTATACCCATCCGGACCTGGGCTTTTCTTAGTTGGTAGTCTTTTATGGTTTCTTCTATTTCCTCAATTGATATTGGTCTGTTTAGGTTTTCTATATCCTCCTGACTCAATCTGGGCAGATCATATGACTTAAGAAATTTATCTATGCCCTCACTATCTTCTAATTTATTGGAGTATAAGGATTCAAAATAGTTTTTGATTATCTTCTGTATTTCTGAAGTGTCTGTTGTGATATTGCCTTTTTCATCCCGTATGCTAGTAATTTGAGTTCTCTCTCTTTTCTCTTCGCTAGCATCGCTAAGGGTCTGTCGATTTTGTTTATTTTTTCAAAGAACCAACTTTTAGTTTTGTCAATTTTTTCAATTGTTTCTTTTGTTTCAATTTCATTAATTTCAGCTCTGATTTTCATTATTTCTTGCCTTCTACTTCTTTTGCTGTTGTTTTGCTCTTCTTTTTCAAGGATTTTGAGATGAAGTATGAGATCATTTATTTGTTGGTTTTTTCTTTTTTTAAGGAATGAACTCCAAGCAATGAATTTTCCTCTTAGAACTGCTTTCAATGTGTCCCATAGATTCCGATATGTTGTGTCTGTGTTTTCATTTATCTCTAAGAATTTTTTAATTTCCTCCTTGATGTCTTCTATAACCCATTGGTCATTCAGTAACCTATTGTTCATTCTCCAATTGATGTATGCTTTTTCCTTCCTTCTTTTATCGTTGATTTTCAGTTTCATTCCATTATGATCAGATAAGATGCATGGTATTATCTCTACTCCTTTATATTGTCTAAGAGTTGCCCTGTGACATAATATATGAACTATTTTTGAGAAGGATCCATGTGCTGCTGAGAAAAAAGTGTAACTGCTTGATGTTGCGTGGTATACTCTATATAAGTCAATTAGGTATAGATTATTAATAGTGTTATTGAGTTCTATAGTTTCCTTATTTGACTTTTGTTTGGAAGATATGTCCAGTGGCGAGAGAGGTGTGTTGAAGTCTCCCATGATTATGGTGTGGTGGTCTATTAGACTCTTGAACTTGAGAAGAGTTTGTTTGATGAACATAGCTGCACCATTGTTTGGGGCATAAATATTTATGATTGTTATGTCTTGTTGGTGTATGGTTCCTTTAAGCAGTATGTAGTGTCCCTCTTTATCTCTTTTGATTAACTTTGGCTTGAAATCTATTTTATTTGATATGAGTATGGACACACCTGCTTGTTTCCGAAGTCCATATGAGTGATATGATTTTTCCCAACCTTTCACCTTCAGCCTATGTATGTCTTTTCCTATCAAATGCGTCTCCTGTAGGCAGCATATTGTTGGGTCTTGTTTTGTGATCCATTCTACTAGCCTGTGTCTCTTAATTGGTGAGTTTAAGCCATTAACATTTAGGGTTATTATTGAGATATGGGTTGTTCTTCCAGCCATATTTGTTTATTTCTGTTACTAAACATTGTTTGTTTTCCTCTTTGATTATTCCCCGCCCCCCCCTTTACTGTCCTACCTCCCACTGTTGGTTTTCATTGTTATTTTCCATTTCCTCTTCCTGTAATGCTTTGGCGAGGATGTTTTGAAGAGATGGTTTTCTAGCTGCGAATTCTTTAAACTTTTGTTTATCGTGGAAGGTTTTAATTTCATCCTCCATCCTGAAGCTTAATTTCGCTGGATACACAATTCTTGGTTGGAACCCATTTTCTTTCAGTGTTTGAAATATGTTATTCCAGGATCTTCTAGCTTTCAGAGTCTGTGTTGAAAGATCAGCTGTTATCCTGATTGGCTTACCCCTAAATGTAATCTGCTTCCTTTCTCTTGTAGCTTTTAAAATTCTCTCCTTATTCTGTATGTTGGGCATCTTCATTATAATGTGTCTAGGTGTGGATCTCTTATGATTTTGCACATTCGGTGTCCTGTAGGCTTCTAGGATTTTGGATTCTGTCTCATTCTTCAAGTCTGGGAAGTTTTCTTGTATTATTTCATTGAATAGACTGCTCATTCCTTTGGTTTGGAGCTCTGTACCTTCCTGTATCCCAATGACTCTTAAGTTTGGTTTCTTAATGTTATCCCATATTTCTTGGATATTCTGCTCATGGTTTCTTAACAGTCTTGCTGAGCTGTCTATGTTCTTTTCCAGTTGAAATACTTTGTCTTCATTGTCTGATGTTCTATCTTCTAAGTGTTCTACTCTGCTGGTAGTATTCTCCATTGAGTTTTTAAGTTGGTTTATTGCTTCCTGCATTTCTAGGATTTCTGATTGCTTGTTTTTTATAACCTCTATCTCCCTGTATAGTTGATCCTTTGCTTCCTGGATTTGTTTGCGTAATTCGTTGTCGAAGTGATCTTTCATTGTCTGATTTTGCTGTTTAATGTCTTCCTTGATACTCCAGATCATCTGAAGCATGTATATCCTGAATTCTTTATCTGACATTCCATCTGCTGCAGCTGTTACCTCTTCTAAAGTTGCGTTGACCTGCATTGCTTGTGGTCCTTTCTTTCCTTGTCTTTTCATACTGCTTGCGTATCTTTCCTGCAGGTGCGGGCGGCGGCTCTGCTCTCTCCTTATTCCAATTGGGGTGTCGTGGCTACCACGCCAGCAGGTCACTGGGCCTGTTCTGGGAGCTGGTGGCAGCTCTGTTCTGCCCCTACTCCAATTGGGGTGACGAGTGTACCACGCCGGCAGGCCACCGGGCCTGATCCGCCGGTCGGTTGCTGGTTTGCCTACCCTGCAGGCGCGGGCGGCAGCTCTACTCTGCCCCTACTCCAAATGGGGTGACGTGTCTGTCATACCGGCAGGCCACTGGGCCTGTCCCGCTGGTCGGTCGCAGATCTGCCCACCTTTCGGGCACGGGTGGAGGCTCTGCTCTGCCTCTACTCCAATTGGGGTGTCGTGACTACCCCGCCTGCAGGACGCTGGGCCTGTTCCTGGCAAGGGAGGCGACTCTGCTCTGTCACTACTCCTATTAGGGTGGTGTTTGTTCCACGCCGGCAGGCTCCTGGGCCTGATCCGCCGGTCTGTTGTAGGTCTGCCTACCTTGAAGGCGCGGGCGGCGGATATGCCCTGCCCCTCCTACCACGCCTGCGGACCCCTGGGCCTGATCTGCAGGTTGATCACTGGTCTGCTCACCCTGCGGGCACTGGTGGCGGTTCCACTCCGCCCCCACTCCAATTGGGGTCACGTGACCACCACACCGGCAGGGCCTGATCCGGGTGTGGGAGAAGGATCTGCTCTGCCCCTACTCCATTTGGGGTGACGTGTGTACCACACTGGCAGGCCACTGGGCCTGACCCGCCAGGCTGTCACAGGTCTGTTTACCTTGCAAGCGCGAAGGGCGGCTCTGCCCTGCCCCTCCTACCACGCCCTTGTACTACTGGGTCGTGGGTCTGCCCACCTGGCGGGTGTGGGTGGCGGCTCCGCTCCGCCCCCTCTCCAATTGGGGTCATGCGGTCACCACGCTGGCGAGCCGCTGGGCCTGCTCCGGGGGCTGGCGGCGGCCCGGCTCCTTCCCTCTGGCTCGAGGACAAATTGAGGAGACTCGGGTGACTGAGCCTCACCCCCCTTACCAGGAGACCAACTGCTTATGTCACCGCTGGTATTGATGAAGATCTCTCCTCCACCGCTTTCTGCTGACATCAGATCTCTGCCATGTTGGTATCCTATGCGAATGGCAGCATTTCGTTCCCCTTGCCGGGCAACCCAAGCAGCGGGTGAGTCCTGACCGGCCCTCAGCAGGACCCGGACTGAGACGCAGTTTCCGCGGGCTCCTAGCCCCGGTCCAGGGAAGTTCCGGGAGCCGGAACTCGGCCGCTCCGTGCTCGGTGTAAGCTCCTATAAGTGTAAGCTCCAAGAAGCAGTCCCCGCGGGCTCAGTTCCGGGAGCTGGAATTCGGCTTCTTAGTGCTTGGTGTTTGCTCTGATAGTAGCAGGGTCCAAGAAGCAGCCTCTGCAAACTCCGCAGCCCTGAGCCAGGGTGGTTCCGGGATGGTTCCGGGAGCCGGAACTCGGCCGCTCCGTGCTCGGTGTAAGCTCCTATAAGTGTAAGCTCCAAGAAGCAGTCCCCGCGGGCTCAGTTCCGGGAGCCGGAATTCGGCTTCTTAGTGCTTGGTGTTTGCTCTGATAGTAGCAGGGTCCAAGAAGCAGCCTCCGCAGGCTCCACAGCCCTGAGCCAGGGCGGTTCCGGGACGGTTCTGGGAGCCGGAACTCAGCCTCTCCGTGCTTGGTGTAAGCTCCTATAAGTGTAAGCTCCAAGAAGCAGTCCCCGCAGGCTCAGTTCCGGGAACCGGAAATCGGCTTCTTAGTGCTTGGTGTTTGCTCTGATAGTAGCAGGGTCCAAGAAGCAGCCTCCGCAGGCTCCGCAGCCCTGAGCCCGGGTGGTTCCGGGACGGTTCCGGGAGCCGGAACTCGGCCGCCCCACGCTCGGTGTTCACTCCGATAAGATCAGATTTTAAGAAGCACCCAGGCGCTGAACCCTAGCTATCTCTCTGCAAGCCGCAGGCGAATTGCAGCCTGAAATTACCTGTTCTATGGCTGAATGAGCTGCGGTCAGTCAAAAACAGGTATGGTGACGTCAGTTTACCAACATGGTGGCTGCTGGCCTCCTCTGTGGTCTGACCCGTGTGGAGAACCGAGATGGACCGCTTCCTTCCCCCGTCTCGAACCCAGAATTCAGCCCTGAGTGCGGTGCTTGCGCGGCTGGCAGAAACTCCAGCACTGTAACCCTGCGTCTCTATCCCAGCACGCGTTGCAGACTCTAGCCGCGGGGCGATTTGCTGAATAAGCAGTTTTACCCTCCGTGCGACAAACCTCTCGCATTTGAGTCCCCGTAGCCGATCCTCGTGCGATGGAAATCCTTCCTCCAGGTTCCGGCGCACCCCACTATTGCTGGAAATTCCTAACAAGATATCCTTTAGCCGTCCTGACTTGTCATACTCCCACACAGTGAAGCAGCACACGGGGGTAATGCACTCCCCTCGCCGCCATCTTCCCTCTCTGTCTGTTACTTTTAATCAGTGAAATTGACCTTCCCGTGAAGAGGCGGGAATTTCCTAATAAGGTTTATATCCTTCCTGTACTAATAAATCCCCTAACTTTCTCTGCAATCTACCTCACTCTCTTTTCTGGAACTATAATTACACTTTTTAGTTCACATTGACTTCTAACCTTAGTAGGCCTAGAAATAAGTATGCTAGCAATTATCCCTATCTTAATTGATAAAGGATATCCTCAATCCACAGAAGCTGCATGCAAATATTTCCTAATTCAAGCCACCACATCAATGATCTTAATAGGCATAATAATTAATTTCATAGACTCAGGCCAATAAACCCTGTCCAACTAATACAAACAAATTTCATCATTTATATTTACAATTGCATTTTCAATAAAAATAGCACTTGCCCCATTTCATCCATGAGTACCAGAAGTTACCCAAGGAATCCCACTTAAATCAGGCCTAATTCTGCTAACATGACAAAAGATTGCCCCAATCTCTATTGTATACAAAATCACATCTTCCATAAATCCCACTCACATATTATTTATGGGAACCCTATCAATTATAGTAGGAGGCTGAGGGGGGCTTAACCAAACCTAACTAAGAAAGATCTTAGCATACTCATCTATTGCCCATATAGGATGAATCATAGCGATTATTACATATAACCCAACTTTAATGATATTAAACCTAATCATTTATATTATGCTTACCATTAATATATTTATACTTCTCCACTACCACAAAAAACTTCTGCCCTTTCCCTATCAAACTTATGAAACAAATTTCCCCTTCTAACATCTACAATTTTAATTGTACTAATATCAGTAGGGGGACTGCCCCCTATAACAGGGTTTGCCCCCAAATGAATTATTCTCAAAGAAATTATTTCAAACAATAACTTTATGTTCTCCACACTAATAGTAATACTAGCACTCGTAAATTTATATTTCTACACACGACTTATTTACTCCACATCCCTAACCCAATTCCCATCATTCAATAATACCAAAATAAAGTGACAGTTTGAAAATATAAAACTAATCCCCTTTCTACCAAATTTTGTTATTATTTACACTCTCTCCCTACCATTAATACCCCTCCTTTCATCTCTGAACTAGGAATTTAGGTTAATTAAGACCAAGGGCCTTCAAAGTCCTAAGCAAGTGCCTGTTCCTATACTAAGGACTGCAAGACTTATCTTAAATTAATTGCATGGAAACCAATTACTTTAAGCCCTTTCACCTAGACTGATGGGATTTAAACCCATAAAACTTTAGTTAACAGCTAAATGCCTTATTCAACTGGCTTCAATCTACTTCTCCCACTGTAAAATAAAAAGGTGGGAGCAGCCCCCCCCCAGCAGAGTTGAAGCTGCTCCTTTGAATTTGCAATTCAATATGATTATTCACCTCAGGGCTTGGTAAAAAGAGGACTCAATCTCTGTCTTTAGATTTACAGTCTAATGCTTATGCAGCTATTTTACCACATACCTCTGTTCATCAACCATTGATTCTTCTCAACTAATCATAAAGATATTGGAACACTTTACCTTCTATTTGGCACTTGAACTGGAATAGTAGGAACAGCTACTAATCCGGGCTGAATTAGGTTAACCCGGAGCTCTATTAGGTGATGATCAAATCTACAATGTCATTGTTACCGCACATGCATTTGTTATAATTTTCTTTATAGTTATGCCAATCATAATTGGCGGGTTTGGAAACTGACTAGTACCCCTTATGATCGGAGCCCCTGATATAGGATTTCCATGCTAAATAAGATAAGCTTCTGAGCCCCTGATATAGCATTTCCATGCTAAATAAGATAAGCTTCTGACTCCTCCTCCCTTCCTTCCTCCTCCTGCTCCTGTTATGGTTAGTATTGAGTTTAGGGTTAGGGTTAGGGTTAGTGTATGGGTTTGAGTTATATTTAGTGTTAGTGTTAGGGTTAGGGTTAGGATAAGTGTTACATTTAGGACAAGGTTTATGGTTAGGTTTAGTGTTTGGGTTAGAGTTAGTATTAGGTTTAGGGTAAGGGTTACGGTAAGGCTTAGAGTTAGATTCAGGGTGAGGGTTAGCTTTAGGGATAGGATTAGGATTGTGGTTAGGGTTACGGTTAGGGTTAGTTTAAGTTTAGTGTTTAGTTTAGGGTTGGGTTAGGGTTATGCTTACGGTAAGTGTTACAGAGAGGGTTAGTGTTAGGGTTGTGTTCGGGTTAGGATTAGGGTAAGGGTTTGTGTTAGGGATAGGGATAGGGTTAGCGTTAGGTTTTGGTTTAGGGTGAGTGTTATATTTAGGGTTAGGTTTAGGGTTGGTGTTAGTGTTTGGTTAGTGTTAGGGTTAGGGTTAGAATTAGGGTTAGGTTTAGGTTTAGCATTAGGTTTACTGTTAGGGTTAGGGTTAGGTTAGGGATAGGGTTACAGTTAGGGTTGCTGTTAGTGTTAGGGTTAGTGTTCAAGTTAGTGTTAAGATTAGGGTTAGGGTTAGGGTTAGCATTGCTGTTTGGGTTAAGGTTATAGTTAGGTTTATACTTAGTGTTAGTGTTTTAATTAGGGTTAGTATTAGGTTTAGCTTTACGGTTATGGAGTGGGTTAGGGCTAGGGTGAGGGTGAGGGTTAGGGTTAGGTTAGGTAAGGGTTAGTTTTAAGTTTTAAGGTTAGGTATAGGGTTATGATTTGTGTTAGGGTTTGTGTTACTATTAGGGTTAGGGTTAGGGTTAGGGTTAGGATTCGGATTAGTGTTAGGGTTAGAGTTATTGTTAGGGTTAGGGTTATGTTTAGGTAAGGTTAGGTTTAGGGTTAAGGTTACGGTTACGGTTAGGATCAGATTTAGGTTTAAATCTACGGTTAGGGTTAGTCTTAAAGTTAGTTTTAGCATTAGTGTTATGGTTAAAATTAGTGTTTGCATTAGGGTTATCATTTGTGATAGGGTTAGAATTAGGTTTAGAGTTTGTGTTACGGTTAGGGTTAGGGATAGTTTTATGGTTAGTATTAGGTATAGAGTGAGGCTTAGGATTAGTTTTAGGGTTACGGTTAGGGTTACAGTTAGGGTTAATGTTAAGGTTAGGGTATAGTCGGGGTTAAGGTTAGTGTTAGGTTTAGTGTTAGGGTTAGGGTTAGGGTTAGGGTTAGGGTTAGGGTTTTGTAAGGTTTAGAGTTAGGGTTAGGTTAGGGTTAGGGTTATGGTTTGGATTAGGGTTTTTAGTAGGGTTAGAATTAGGGTTACATTAGAGTTTGAGTTATAGTTAGAGTTAGGGTTAGGGTTAGTGTTAGGGTTAGGGTTAGTGTTAGGGTTAGGTTTATGTTTAATGTTAGCTTATATTTATAATTAGGGTTAGTGTCATGGTTAGGGTAACTGTTAGTTTAAGTGTTAGGGTTAGGGTTAGGGTTAGTGTTAGGCTTAGGGTGAGGGATAAGTTTAGGGTTAGAGTTATGATTAGGGTTAGTGTTCAGGATAGGTTAGGGTTACTTTTGGGGTTAGGATTAGGGTTAGGGTCAGTGTTATATTTAGGGTTAGGGTTAAGTTTAGGGTTAGTTTTAGGATCACATTTAGGGTTATGGTTATGGTTAGTTTTGGGGTAAGAATTAGAGTTAGAGTTCGGATTAAGTTTAGGGTTAGTTTTAGAGCTAGGATTAGGATTAGGATTAGGATTAGTGTTAGTATTATGTTTAGAGTTATGATTTTTGTTAGGGTAAGTGTTATGGTTAGGGTTTGTGTTAGGGTTAAAGTTAGATTTAGGTTTTTGGTTATTGTTAGTAAAAGGGTTAAAGTGAGGCATAGGGTTAGGTTAGGGTTAGTTTTTGGTTGCGGGTAGGTTAGTGTTAGGTTTAGGCTTAGGCTTAGTGTTAGTGTTTGGGTTAAGTTTGGGGTTAGGGATAGGGTCAGGGTTAGGTTTAGGGTTCGGGTTAGGGTTAGGGTTAGCATTAGTGATAGGGATAGTGTTAAGTTTAGGGTTAGTTTTAGGTTTAGGGTTAGGGTTAGTGTTAGTGTTAGGTTTAAGGTTAGGGTTAGGGTTAGGGTTACTGTTAGGTTTAGTGTTAGGATTAGGGTTACGGTTAAAGTTAGGAAACGGTTAGGGTTAGTGTTACGTTAGGTTTAGGGTTATGTTTTGGGATAGAATTTGTGTGATTGTTACGGTTAGGGTTAGGGTTAGGGTTACTTTGGGCTGAGGGTTAGGATTAGGCTTAGGGTTAGTGTTAGGTTTAATGTTAGGGTTAGGGTTACGGTTAAGGATAGGTTTAGTGTTAGGGTTATAGTCAGTTTTAGGGTTATGGTTAGGGTTAGGGTTTGGGTTAAGTTTAGTGTTAGGGTTAGGGTTCGGGTTTGTGTTAGTGTTAGGTTTAGGGTTAGGTTTATGGTTAGGGTTAGTAATTCGTTAAGGGTTATGGTTAGGGTTAGGTTTAGTGTTGGGGTTAGTGTTAACGTTAGGTTTAAGGATACCATTAGAATTATGGTTAAAGTTAGTGTTAGAGCTAGGGTTAGGGTTAAGGTGAGGCTTAGGGTTAGTGCTAGGGTAGGTTTAGGGTTAGGGTTACAGTAAGTGTTAGGGTTAGGGTTAGGTTTAGGGTTTGTGTTTCGGTTAGGTTTAGTTTTAGGGTTAGGGTTAGGTTTAGGTCTTGTGTTTGGGTTAGGTTTAGAGTTAGGGTTAGAAAGAATTTTAAGATTAGTATTATCATTAGGTTAAGGGCTAAGGTGTTTCTTACCGTTAGGGTTAGGGTTAGGGTATGGTTAGTTTTAGGGATAGGTTTAGGGTTAGGGTTAGTGTTAGGGATAGGGTAAGGTTTTGGGGTAGTGTTAGGTTTTGGTTAGGGTTAGTTTTCTGTTATGGTTATGGTTATGGTTACAGTTTGTGTTACGGTTAGGGTTAGGATTAGTGTTGAGGTTAGAATTTCTGTTAGGGTTAGGGTTAGTGTTAGGGTTAGGGTTAGAATTAGGGTTAGAGTAAGTTTTAGGGTTAGGGTTAGGTTTAGGGTTACAATTGGTGTTTGTTTTATTGTTAGTGTTAGAGTTAGGCTTTTTTTAGTGTTACAGTTAGGGTTAGTGTTAGGTTTATGGTTAGGGTTTGTGTAGGGGTTATGGTTAGTGTTAAAGTTTGGGTTATGATAAAGGTTCGTATTAGGGTTAGAGTTAGGTTAGGGTTAGAATTAGGGTTTCCTTTAGGGTTAATGTTAGGGTTAGGGTTAGGGTTAGGTTTAAGATTAGTGTTTGGTTTAGGGTTAGTGTTAGGGTTAAATTAGGATTTGGGATAGGGTAATGGTTCGTGTTAGGGTTAGGGTTAGCATTAGTGTTTGGGTTAGGGTTAGAGTTAGGTTTAGGTTTACTGTTTGTGTAAGGGTTAGGTTTAGTTATAGGTTTAGGGTCAGGCTTAGGGTGTGGGTTAGGGTTAGCGTTAGGATTACAGTTAGGGTTAGGTACAGTTAGGGTTAGGTACAAGCTGGGGCTGGGATGGGTCCTGAAGTATCACCAAGCTCTCTCTGAGCCATCCCAGAGAGCAGCAGATGGGCCCAGGCTGGTGCTGAATAATTCACACGGACAGGAGACGTTTGGCTGTGGCTCCCTACTCAGGGGCTGGGCAGGAGGCTCCTGTGCTAGGGACTTGGCCCTATCCAGGGCCACCCATCAGTCCTGTTCCTGGAAGGGCTGGTGTCTAGCAGCACCCTCACTCGGCCCATCAGGGTCCCTAGCCAGTTTACCCTGATCCCTGGCATCATATGCAACCGGTGCCCAGTCTAGCCAGCCAGGGAGCACCTCATCAGCAAACACAGAAAGGCTTCCCTCGGGTCTGTCCAAGGGCAGGGCTGTCCAAGGCAGGGCTGTTTTTGTTAGGTTTAGTTTTAAGGAAAAGGTTAGGATGAGTGTTAGCATTAGGGTTTGGGTTAAGGTTAGGTACAAGTTTTCAATTAGGGATAGAGTTAGAATCAGTTTTAGTTTTAGAGTTAGTGTTAGGGTTAGGATTAGTGTTAGAATTAGTGTTATGGTAGGAGTAGGATTAGGGTTTGTGTTAGGGTTAGTGTTTAGGTTTAGGGTAAGTGTTAGGGTTATGGTTAGGGTTAATTTTAGAGTTCATGTTAGGGTTAGGGTTAGAATTAGGGTTAAGTTTAATATTATGTTAAGGTTAGGGTCAGGAAAAGGTTTAGGGTTAGGGTGAGGTTTAGGATTAATGTTAGGTTTAGGGTTAGCTTTAGGGTTAGGTTTAGGTTTGGGTTAGGGTTATGGTTATGGTTAGGTTAAGGTTTAGGTTTAGGTTTAGGGTCAGGTTTAGGGTTAGGGTTAACGTTAGTGTTAGGTTTAGAGTTAGGTTTAGAGATAGGGTTAGTGATAGGGTTAGGTTAAGGTTAGTGTTTGCTTTAGGTTTTGTGTTAGTGTTAGGGTTAGGGTTAGAGTTATGGTGAAGATTCGTTTTAGGGTTAGGTTCGGGTTAGGTTTAGGGTTTGGGTTCGTGTTAGGGATAGGATTAAGATTGGTGTTAGGTTTAGGTTTACAGTGAGGGTTAAAGTTAAGTTTAGGGTTAGGGTTATTATTAGTGGTAGGTTAGTATTATTGTTAGGGTTAGGGTTAGTGTTACAAGTTAGGGTTAGTGTTAGTATTAGGTTTAGGTTTAGGGTTAGGTTTAGTGTTAGGTTTAGGGTTAGGTTTAGTGTTAGAGTTTGGGTAAGTGTTATAGTTAAGTTTAGGTTTAATGTTAGGTTTGGGTTACTGTTAGTGTTTGGTTTAGGGTTAGGGTTAGTGTTAGTGTTAGGGTTAGGTTTAGGGTTAGGGTTATTGTTTCGGTTACAGTTAGGGATAGGGTTATGTTTAGGTAAGGTTTAGGTTTAGGGTTAGGTTTAAGATTAGAATTAGGGTAAGCTTTATGGTTAGGGTTAGTCGTGGGTTTAGGTTTAGCATTAGGTTTAGTGTTAGGTTTAGGTTTAGGGTTATGGTTAGGATTAGGGTTATAGTGAGGCTTAGGGTTAGTGTTAGGGTTAGTTTTAGGGTTGTGATTAGGGTTAGGGTTAGGGTTAGTGTTAGGGTTAGGGTTAGGGTTAACATTAGAGTTAGGTTTAGAGTTAGTGATAGGGTTAGAGTTGGAGTAAGAGTTAGCGTTAACATTTGGGATAGGGTTAGGGTTAGGGTTACGGTTAGTGTTAGGTGAGGGTTAGAATTATAGTTTGGATTAGGGTTTGTGTAAGGGTTAGCATTAGGGTTAGGGTTAATGTTAGGGTTAGGGTTAGGGTTAGGTTTAGGTTTACTATTAGGTTTTTGGTTAGGTTTATGATTAGTGTTAGTGTTAGGGTTACTGTTAGTTTTAAGGTTAGATTTAGGGTTAGGGTTAGTGTTAGTGTTAGTTTTAGGGTTAGCTTTATGGTTAGGGTTCATGTTACAGTTAAAGATACGGTTAAGGTTAGGGTTAGTGTTAAGGTTATGGTTATGGTGAGGCTTAGGTTTAGTGTTAGGGTTACTTTTAGAGGTAGTGTTAGGATTAGGTTTATATTAGAGTTAGTGTTAGTGTTAGAGTTAAAGTTATGGTTAGGGTTAGGGTTAGTTTTAGTGTTAAGTATAGGATTTGTCTTAGGGTTAAGTTTAGTGTTTGGGTTGGGGTTACGGTTACAATTCACGTTAGTGTTAGTGTTAGGGTTAGGGTTAGGGTTAGTTTAGTGATATGATTTTGGTTAGGTTTAGGGTTATAGTTCATGTTAGGATTAGTATTAGGTTTAGGGTTATCTTTAGGGTTCTTGTTAGGGTTAGTGTTAGTGTTAGTGTTAGTGTTAGGGTTAGGGTTAGGTTTAGGGTGAGGCTTAGGGTTAGGGTTAGGTTAAAGTTAGGGTTTGGATTAGGGTTAAGGTTACAATTTGTGTTAGTGTTAGTGTTAGGTTTAAAGTTAGGTTTAGGATTAGTGTTAGGGTTAGTGTTAGGGTTAGCATTAGGTTTAGGATTAGTGAAAGGGTTAGGGTTAGGGTTAGTTTTAGTGTTAGGTTAGGGTTGGGGTTTATGTTAGAGTTATGGTTAGTGATAGGGTTTGTATTAGGTTAAGGTTAGTGATACGGTTTGTGTTAGGTTTAGATTTAGGGTGTTAGATTAGGTTTAGGGTTAGCGTTAGGGTTAGGTTTAGGGTTAGAGTTAGGTTTAGCATTAGGGTTAGGATTAGGGTTAGTTTTATGGTTAGTGATGGGGTTAGGGTTAGGGTTAGGGTTAGTTTTTGTCTTAGGGTTATTGTTATGGTTAAGGTTAGAGTTAGATTTAGTGTTCGGGTTAGGGTAAGTTTTAGGGTTAGGTTAAGGTTTAGTGTTATGTTTTTGTTAGGTTTAGTTTTACGGACAAGGTTAGGATGAGTGTTAGCATTAGGGTTTGGGTTAAGGTTAGGGTTATGGTTAGGGTTAGTGTTAGGGATAGGGTTAGGGTTAGGGTTAGGTATAGTGTTAGTTTTGGGAATAGTTTTGGGGTTAGTGTAAGTGTTAATGTTAGATTTAGGGTTAGTGTTATGGTTACGGTTAGGGTTAGGGTTAGGGTTGGATTTAGGTTTAGTGTTAGGGTATGGATTAGGGTTAGGATTAGTGTTAAGGTTAGGATGAGGGTTTCAGAGGCAAGAAAACAACCAGTTCATTTGAAAGCATTTGCAAAGCTTCCACAGAACTCCGTGTTGACTGAAATCTCAACAAATATTTTTTTCACACAAACTTGTTGATACTTAGCAGAAATGATCTGTACTCCAGTAGCATTTAGCTCCCACAAATTTTATTCTTCTAGGTTAAAGCGTTCAATTGCAGGAACATTTTGAAATTTTGGGTTTCACTTCATTTTCCCCTATAGGGATACATGCATTTGGAACTATAAATCAAACACTGTTTGTGCTGGCTGCTTCAAACATTTCTCACTCACTTAGTTCTCACTGAGTTCTCCAAGCTTTGTTCCCTATTGAAGCAGCCCTAAGCAGAGGCAAAGAAAAAAACACTTTCATTTGATAAGCATTTGCCAAGCTTCCCCGGAACACCGATTTTCTTGAAACCTCAGCAAATATTTTTTGACCCAATCTTGATGATACTTGGTAGTAACAATCGGTATTCAATCTCAGTTGGCCACTCAAACATCTATCTTTTAGTTGAAGAATTCCTTTGCAGGAACAGTTGAATTTTTAGATTTAACTTCGTTTTCCCTTTAGGGAATAGATACAGTAGGAACTCTAAATCAAACACGGTTTGTGCTAGCTGCTTGAAACTTTACAAATTAAATTAGTTCTCAGTGCTTTGTTCCCTCTTGAAGTACCCTGAGGGAGACACAGGGAAAAAACAATTTCATTTAAAAGCATTTGCCAAGCTTCCACAGAACTCTGAGGTTACTTAAATCCCAGCAAATATTTCTTTCACTGATCTTATTGATAGGTTCCAGGATTCATCTGTATTCCATCTGCACTTGGCTTCTCAAACTTCGTACTTCTAGGTTAAAGCATTCCTTTGCAGGAACACTGAATTTTTAGGTTTCACTTCGTTTTCCCTATAGGGAGAGATGTAGTTGGAACTCTAAATCAAACACGGTTTGTGCTAGCTGATTGAAATGTGACACACTGAATCAGTTCTCAGTGTGTGCTCTACGCTTTGATTCCTCTTGATTAGCCCGAAGGAGAGGCAGGGAAAAACAATTTCATTTAAAAACCTTTGCCAAGTTTCCACAGCACTCCGTGTTTCCTGAATTCCCAGCAAAAATTTTTTCACCTCATTTGATGATACTTGGAGGTACAGATCTGTACTCCAGTCGCATTTGCCCCCCCCCTTAATTTTGTTCTTCTAGGTTTAAGCATTCGTTTGCAGGAACAGTTTGAATTTTAGGTTTCACTTCGATTTCCTCTATAGGTATACTCCCAGTTGGAACTCTAAATCAAACATGGTTTGTCCTAGCTACTTGAAACTTGAAAAACTTCAGTAGTTCTCAGTGTATTGTTTAAGCTTTGTTTCCTCTTGCAGTAGCCCTAAGCAGAGGCATGGAAAAAACACTTTCATTTAAAAGCGTTTGCCAATCTTCCACAGAAATACGAATTTCATCAAGTTCTTTTCACCCGAAATTGATGACATGTTCCAAGAATCATCTGTATGGCAGCTGCACTTAGCTCCCCTAATTTCATACTTCTAGATTAAAGCGTTCATTTGTAGGAACACTTTGAATTTTTAAGTTTCACTTCATTTTTCTCTATAGGTATACTCTCAGTTGGAATTCTAAATGAAACACTTTTTCTGCTAGCTTCTTAAAATGTGATACACTGAATTCGTTCTCAGAGTGCTCCTAGGTTCCTGAAATCTTTTCTACTGATCTTGATGATCCTTGGTGTTAATGATCAGTACTCCAGCTGCACTTCGTTCCACACATTTACTTCGTCAGGGTGGAAGCATTCCTTTGCAGGAACAGTTTGAATTTTGAGGTGTCACTTGTTTTCCCTTATAGGGAGAGATGGACTTGAAATCAACACGGTTTGTGCTAGCTGCTTGAAACGTGATACACTGAATTAGTTCTGATTGTGCACTCTATGCTTTGTTGCCTCTTTCAGTCACCCTAAGCAGAGGCATGGACAAAATACTTTCATTTGAAAGCATTTGACAGTCTCCCACGGAAATCAGATTTTCTTGTAATGTTCTTCACCTGAACTTGATGACACGTTCCACGAGTCATCTGTACTCCAGCCGCACTTGGCTCCCCTAATTTCGTACTTCTTGGTTTACACATTAGTTAGTAGGAATAATTTGAAGTTTTAAGTTTCATATCATTTTTCCCAATAGGTATACTCTCAGTTGGAATTCTAAATGAAACATGTTTTCTGCTAGCTTCTTAAAATGTGATACACTGAATTCGTTCTCAGAGCACTCCTAGGTTCCTGAAATCTTTTCTCCCCATCTTGATGATCCTTGGTGTTAATGACCGGTACTCCAGCTGCACTTCGTTTGCCACATTTACTTTGTAGAGGTGGAAGCATTCTTCTGAAGGAACAGTTTGAATTTTGAGGTGTCATTTCGTTTTCCCCTACAGGGAAACATGCAGTTGAAATCAAACACTGTTTGTATTAGCTGCTTGAAACTTGGAAAAACTGAATTATTTCTCATTATGCTCTCTGTGCTTTGTTGCCTCTTGAACTAGCCCTAAGCAGAGCATGGAAAAAATACTTTCATTTGAAAGCCTTTGCCAATCTTCCACAGAAATCCGAATTTCATCAAGTTTTTTCACCCGAACTTGATGACACGTTCCACGAGTCATCTGTACTCCAGCCACACTTGGCGCCCCTAATTTCGTACTTCTAGTTTAGGAGTTTGTTTGTAGGAACACTTTGAATTTTTAGGTTTCACTTCATTATCCCCTGTACTTATACTCGCAGTTGCATCTCTAAATGAAACACGTTTTCTGTTCGCTGCTTAAAATTTGACACACTATTCATTCTCAGAGCGCCTGAGTTTCCTGAAATCCCAGCAAAAATTCTTTCTCAAGATCTTGTTGAAACTTGGTGTTAATGATCAGTACTCCAGCCACATTTTGTTCCGCATATTTACATCTTCGAGGTGGAAGCATTCATTTGCAGGAACAGTTTGAATTATGAGGTGTCACTTCGTTTTCCCTTACAGGGAGAGATGCCATTGAAATGAAACACGGTTTGTGCCAGCTGCTTGAAATGTGACACACTGAATTAGTTCTCAATGTGCACTCTATGCTTTGTTACCTTTAGCAGTAGCCCTAAGCAGAGGCATGGAGAATACACTTCATTTGAAAGTGTTTGACACTCTTCCACAGAAATCCGATTTTCCTGTAATGTTCTTCATTAGTTCTCAGAGCGCTCCTAGTCTCCTGAAATCCTTTCTCCCGATCTTGATGATCCTTGGTGTTAATGCTGGGTACTCCAGCCACACCTTGTTCCCCACATTTACTTTGTCGAGGTGGAAGAATTCCTCTGCAGGAACAGTTTGAGTTTTGAGGTGTCACTTCGTTTTCCCTTATAGGGAGAGATGCAGTTGAAATGAAACACGGTTTGTGCTAGCTGCTTGAAAGATGACACACTGAATTAGTTCTGACTGCGTACTCTATGCTTTGTTACATCTTGTTACCTCTTTCCATGTCTCCGCCCTAAGAAGAGACATGGAAAAAAACACTTTCATTAGAAAGCATTTGCCAAACTTCCACAGAACTCCGAGGTTACTGAAATCCCAGCAAATATTTCTTTCACTGCTCTTATTGATAGGTTCCAGGATTCATCTGTATTCCATCTGCACTTGGCTTCTCAAACTTTGTACTTCTAGGTTAAAGCATTCATTTGCAGGATCTCTGAATTTTTAGGTTTCACTTCGTTTTCCCCTATAGGGAGAGATGTAGTTGGAACTCTAAATCAAACACGGTTTGTGCTAGCTGCTTGAAATGTGACACACTGAATCAGTTCTCAGTTTGTGCTCTATGCTTTGATTCCTCTTGAAGTAGCCTGAAGGAGAGGCAGGGAAAAACAATTTCATTTAAAAGCCTTTGCCAAGTTTCCACAGCACTCCGTGTTTCCTGAATTCCCAGCAATAAATTTTTCACCCGATTTGATGATACTTGGAGGTACAGATATGTACTTCAGTCACATTTGCCCCCCCAAGTTTTATTCTTCTATGTGTAAGCATTCGTTTGCAGGAACAGTTTGAATTTTAGGTTTCACTTCGTTTCCTATATAGGTATACTCCCAGTTGGAACTCTAAATCAAACATGATTTGTCCTAGCTGCTTGAAACTTGAAAACTTTAGTAGTTCTCAGTGTATTGTCTAAGCTTTGTTTCCTCTTGCAGTAACCCTAAGCAGAAGCATGGAAAAAACACTTTCATTTAAAAGCATTTGCCAAGCTTCCAAAGAACTCCAAGTTTCCTGAAAACCCAGCAAATTTTTTTTTTTACCCGAACTTGATGATACATTCCAGGAAACATCAGTACTCCAGGCGCATTTGGCTACTCAAATTTCATACTTCTAGGATAAAGATTTTGTTTTCAGGAACATTTTGAGTTATTAGGTTTCACATGGTACACCCATATAAGTATACTCCCAGTTGGAACTCTAAATGAAGCACAGCTTCTGATACCTGCTTGAAATTTGACACACTGCATTTGTTCTCAGATCGCGCCGAGTTTCCTGAAATCCCAGCAAAAATACTTTCTCCCTAACTTGTTGATCCTTCATGTTATTGATCGGTACTCCAGCCACACATCATTCCCCACATTTACTTCTTAGAGATGATAGCATTCGTTTGCAGGAATAGTTTGAATTTTGAGGTGTCACTTCATTTTCCCTTATAGGGAGAGATGCAGTTGAAATGAAACGTGGTTTGTGCTAGCTGCTTGAAACGTGACACACTGAATTCGTTCTCAGTGTGCACTCAATGCTTTGTTACCTCTTGCAGTAGCCCTAAGCAGAGGCATGGAAAAAACACTTTCATTGGAAAGCCTTTGACAATCTTCCACAGAAATCCCATTTTCCTGACATTTTCTCACCTGAAATTAATGACACGTTGCACGAGTCATCTGTACTCCAGCCACACTTGGCTCCCCTAATTTCGTACTTCTGGGTTTAGGCGTTTGTTTGTAGGAACACTTTGAATTTTTAGGTTTCACTTCATTTTCCCCTATAGGTATACTCGCAGTTGCAACTCTAAATGAAGCACGTTTTCTGCTCACTGCTTAAAATTTAACACACTGCTCTTGTTCTCAGAGTGCCCTAGTTTCCTGAAATCCCAGCAAAAATTCTTTCTCAAGATCTTGTTGAAACATGGTGTTAATGATCGGTACTCCATCAGCACTTCCTTACCCACATTTACTTCGTAAAGGTGGAAGTATTCGTTTGCAGGAACAGTTTGAATTTTGAGGTGTCACTTCGTTTTCCCCTACAGGGAAACATGCAGGTGAAATCAAACACTGTTTGTACTAGCTGCTAGAAACTTGTAAATACTGAATTAGTTCTCATTACTCTCTGTGCTTTGTTGCCTCTTGCAGTAACCCTAAGCAGAGGCATTGAAAAAATACTTTCATTTGAAAACTTTTGTCAATCTTCCACAGAAATCCGAATTTCATCAAGTTTTTTTCACCCAAAATTGATGACACGTTCCAAGAATCATCTGTACGTCAGCTACACTTAGCTCCCCTAATTTCGTACTTCTAGATTAAAGTGTTCGTTTGTAGAAACACTTTGAACTTTTAAGTTTCACTTCATTTTTCCTTTTAGGTATACTCTCAGTTGGAATTCCAAATGAAACACGATTTCTGCTAGCTTCTTAAAATGCAACACACTGAATTCATTCTCAGAGCGCTCCTAGTTTCCAGAAATCTTTTCTCCTGATCTTGATGATCCTTGGTGTTAATGATCTGTACTCCAGCCACACTTCTTTCCACACATTTACTTCGTCGAGGTGGAAGCATTCATTTGCAGGAATACTTTGAATTTTAAGGTGTCACTTCGTTTTCCCTTATAGGGAGAGATGCAGTTGAAATCAAACACGGCTTGTGCTAGCTGCTTGAAACTTGACACACTGAATTAGTTCTGACTGTGCACTCTATGCTTTGTTGCCTCTTTTAGTAGCCCTAAGCAGAGACATGGAGAAAACACTTTCATTTGAAAGCATTTGACACTCTTCCACAGAACTCCAATTTTCCTGTAATGTTCTTCACAGGATAGTGATGACACGTTCCATGAGTCATCTGTACACCAGCCGCACTTAGATCCCCTAATTTCGTACTTCTAGTTTAGGAGTTTGTTTGTAGGAACACTTTGAATTTTTAGGTTTCATTTCATTTTCCCGTACAGTTATACTCTCATTTGCAACTCTAAATGAAACACGTTTTCTGCTCGCAGCTTAAAATTTGACACACTATTCGTTCTCAGAGCGCCTAAGTTTCCTGAAATCCCAGAAAAAATTCTTTCTCATGAACTTGTTGAAACTTGGTGTTAATGATCGGAACTCCATCTGCACTTCCTTAACCACATTTACTCCATAAAAGTGGAAGCATTCGTTTGCAGGAACAGTTTGAATTTTGAGGTGTCACTTCGTTTTCCCTTATAGGGAGAGATGCAGTTGAAATGAAACATGGTTTGTGCTAGCTGCTTGAAACGTGACACATTGAATTACTTCTGACTGTGAACTCTATGCTTTGTTGCCTCATTCAGTAGCCCTAAGCAGAGGCATGGAGAAAAAACTTTCATTTGAAAGCTTTTGACACTCTCCCACAGAACTCCGAATTTCCTGTAATGTTCTTCACCCAAACTTGATGACACCTTCCAGGAGTCATCTGTACTGCAGCTGCACTTAGCTCCCCTAATTTCATTCTTCTACATTAAGGTGTTCCTTTGTAGGAACACTTTGAACTTTCAAGTTTCACTTCATTTTTCCCATAGGTATACTCTCAGTTGGAATTCTAAGTGAAACAGTTATTCTGCTAGCTGCTTAAAATGTGACACACTGAATTCGTTCTCAGAGTGCTCTTAGTTTCCTGAAATCTATTCTCCTGATCTTGATGATCCTTGTTGTTAATGATTGGCACTCCAGCAGCACTTCGTTCGCTACATTTATTTCATCGAGGTGGAAGCATTCCTTTGCAGGAACAGTTTGAAATTTGAGGAGTCACTTCCTTTTCCCTTATAGGGAGAGATGCCATTGAAATGAAACAAGGTTTCTGCTAGCTGCTTCTAATGTGACACACTGAATTAGTTCTCAGTGCGCACTCTATGTTTTGTTACCTCTTGCAGTAGCCCTAAGCAGACGCATGGAAAAAACACTTTCATTAGAAAGCATTTGACAATCTTCCACAGAACTCCGATTTTCCTGAAATTTTCTTCACCCGAACTTGATGACACCTTCCAAGAGTCATCTGTACTGCAGCTGCACTTGGCTCCCCTAATTTCATACTTCTTGGTTTACGCATTAGTTAGTAGGAACAATTTGAAGTTTTAAGTTTCATGTCATTTTTCCCAATAGGTATAATCTTAGTTGGAATTCTAAATGAAACACTTTTTCTGCTGGCTTCTTAAAATGTGATACACTGAATTCATTCTCAGAGCACTCCTAGGTTCCTGAAATCTTTTCTCCTGATCTTGATGATCCTTGGTGTTAATTATCAGTACTCCAGCCACACTTCATTCCACACACTTACTTCGTCAAGGTGGAAGCATTCCTCTGCAGGAACAGTTTGAATTTTGAGGTGTCACTTCGTTTTCCCCTACATGGAAACATGCAGTTGAAATCAAACACTGTTTGTATAAACTGCTTGAAACTTGGAAAAACTGAATTAGTTCTCATTATGCTCTCTGTGCTTTGTTGCCTCTTGAACTAGCCCTAAGCAGAGCATAGAAAAAATACTTTCATTTGAAACCGTTTGCCACTCTTCCACAGAAATCCGAATTTCATCAAGTTTTTTCACCCAAACTTGATGACACATTCCAGGAGTCATCTGTACTGCAGCTGCACTTAGCTCCCCTAATTTCATTCTTCTAGATTAGGGAGTTCGTTTCTAGGAACACTTTGAACTTTTAACTTTCACTTCATTTTTCCCAATATGTATACTCTCAGCTGGAATTCCAAATGAAACAAGTTTTCTGCCTGCTTCTTAAAATGTGATACACTGAATTCGATCACAGAACAGTCCTAGGTTCCTGAAATCTTTTCTCCGGATCTTGATGAGCCTTGGTGTTAATGATCAGTACTCCAGCCGCACTTCATTCACTACATTTACTTCATCGAGGTGGAAGCATTTGTTTGCATGAACAGTTTGAATTATGAGGTGTCACTTCGTTGTCCCTTATAGGGAGAGATGCTGTTGAAATGAAACATGGTTTGTGCTAGCTGCTTGAAACGTGACACACTGAATTAGTTCTGACTGCACACTCTATGCTTTGTTGTCTCTTGCATTAGCCCTAAGAATAGGCATGGAGAATACACTTTCATTTGAAAGCTTTTGACATTCACCCACAGAAATCCGATTTTCCTGTAATGTTCTTCATTCGTTCTCAGAGCACTCCTAGTTTCCTGGAATCTTTTCTCCCGATCTTGATGATCCTTGGTGTTAATGATGCGTACTCCAGCCTCACCTCGTTCCCCACATTTACTTCATCCAGGTGGAAGTATTCGTTTGCAGGGAAAGTTTGAATTTTGAGGTGTCACTTCATTTTCCCTTACAGGGATAGTGCAGTTGAAATCAAACATGGTTTGTGCTAGCTGCTTGAAACGTGACACACTGAATTAGTTCTGACTGCACACTCTATGCTTTGTTACCTTTTGCAGTAGCCCTAAGCAGAGACATGGAAAAACACTTTCATTTGAAAGCGTTTGACAATCTTCCACAGAACTCCGATTTTCCTGAAATTTTCTTCAATGGAACTTGATGACACGTTCACAAGTCATCTCTACTGCAGCTGCACTTAGCTCCCCTAATTTCATTCTTCTAGTATAAGGTGTTTATTTGTAGGAACACTTTGAACTTTTAAGTTTCACTTCATTTTTCCCAATAGGTATACTCTCAGTTGAAATTCTAAATGAAGCACTTTTTCTGCTAGCTTCTTAAAATGTAACACACTGAATTCATTCTAGGAGCGCTCCTACTTTCCTGAAATCTTTTCTCTGGATCTTGATGATCCTTGGTGTTAATGATCAGTACTCCAGCCACACTTCATTCTGCACATTTACTTCGTTGAGGTGGAGGCATTCGTTTGCAGGAACAGTTTGAATTTTGAGGTGTCAATTATTTTCCCTTATAGGGAGAGATGCACTTGAAATCAAATACGGTTTGTGCTAGCTGCTTGAAACGTGACACACTGAATTAGTTCTGACTGTGCACTCTATGCTTTGTTACCTCTTGCAGTAGCCCTAAGCAGAGACATGGAAAAAACACTTTCATTTGAAAGCGTTTGACAATCTTCCACAGAAGTCCGATTTTCCTGAAATTTTCTTCACCTGAACTTGATGACACGTTCCACGAGTCATCTGTACTGCAGCTGCACTTAGCTCCCCTAATTTCATTCTTCTAGGTTAAGGCGTTCCTTTGTAGGAGAACTTTGAACTTTTAAGTTTCACTTCATTTTTCCCAATAGGTATACTCTCAGTTGAAATTCTAAATGAAGCACTTTTTCTGCTAGCTTCTTAAAATGTGACACACTGAATTCATTCTCAGAGCACTCCTAGGTTCCTGAAATCTTTACTCCAGATCTTGATGATCCTTGATGTTGATGATCAGTACTCCAGCCTAACTTCTTTCACCACATTTACTTCATTGAAGTGGAAGCATTCCTCTCCAGGAACAGTTTGAGTTTTGATGTGTCACTTCGTTTTCAATTATAGGGAGAGATGCAGTTGAAGTCAAACAGGGTTTGTGCCAGCTGCTTGAAACATGACACTCTGAATTAGTTCTGACTGTTCACTCTATGCTTTGTTACCTCTTGCAGTAGCCCTAAGCAGAGACATGGAAAAAACACTTTCATTTGAAAGCGTTTGACAATCTTCCACAGAACTCCGATTTTCCTGAAATTTTCTTCACCTGAACTTGATGACACGTTCCACAAATCATCTGTATTGCAGTGCACTTAGCTCCCCTAAATTCATTCTTCTACATTAAGGTGTTCCTTTGTAGGAGCACTTTGAGCTTTTAAGTTTCACTTCATTTTCCCCTATAGGTATACTCTCAGTTGGAATTTTAAATGAAACACGTTTTCTGATAGCAGCTTAAAGTTTGACACTTTGTTCATTCTCAGAGCTCCCGAGTTTCCTGAAATCCCAGCAAAATTTTTTTCTCCCAATATTGTTGATGCTTCATGTTAATGATCAGTACTCCAGCTGCACTTCTTTCTGCACATTTACTTCATCAAAGTGGAAGAATTCGTTTGCAGGAACAGTTTGACTTTTGAGGTGGCACTTCGTTTTCCCTTATAGGGAGAGATGCAGTTGAAATGAAACACCGTTTGTGCCAGCTGATTGCAACGTGACACACTGACTTAGTTCTCAGTGCGCAGTCTATGTTTAATAACCTCTTGCAGCAGCCCTAAGCAAAAGCATGGAAAAATACATTCAGTTGAAAGTGTTCGACAGTGTTACACAGAACTCTGATTTTCCTGAAATGTTCTTCACCCGAACTTGATGACACGTTCCACAAGTCATCTGTACTCTAGCCACACTTGGCACCCTAATTTCGTACTTCTAGGTTTATGCGTTTGTTTGTAGGAACACTTTGAATTTTCAGGTTTCTCTTCAATTTCCCCTATAGTTAAACTCCCAGTTGGAACTCTAAATGAAACATGTTTTCTGCTCTCAGCTTCAAATTTGACACACTGCATTTGTTTTCAGAGCGCTCTGCGTTTCCTGCAATCCAAGCAAAAATTTTTTCTCCTGATCTTGTTGATCCTTGGTGTTAATGATCAGGACTGAATCCACACTTACTTCCCCACATTTACTTTGTTGAGGTGGAAGCATTCGATTTCAGGAACAGTTTGAATTTTGAGGTGTCACTTTGTTTTCCCCTACAGGGAAACATGCAGTTGAAATCAAACACTGTTTGTACTAGCTGCTTGAAACCTGGAAAAACTGAATTAGTTCTCATTACGTTCTCTGTGCTTTGTTACCTCTTGCACTAGCCCTAAGCACAGTATGGGAAAAATACTTTCATTTGAAAGCATTTGCCAATCTTCCACAGAAATCCGAATTTCATCCTTTTTTCACCAGAACATGATGACACATTCCACGAGTCATCTATACTGGAGCTGCACTTAGCTCCCCTTATTTCATTATTGTAGATTAAGGTGTTCCTTTGTAGGAACACTTTGAACTTTTAAGTTTCACTTCATTTTTCCCAATAGGTATACTCTCAGTTGGAATTCCAAATGAAACACGTTTTCTGCCTGCTTCTTAAAATGTGATACACTGAATTCGTTCTCAGAGCGCTCCTAGGTTTCTCAAATCTTTTCTCCCGATCTTGATGATCCTTGGTGTTGATGATCAGTACTCCAGCCTCACTTTATTCCCCACATTTACTTCGTCGAGATGCAAGCATTCGTTTTCAGAAACAATTTGAATTTTGAGGTGTCACTTCGTTTTCCCCTACAGGGAAACATGCAGTTGAAATGAAACAAGGTTTGTACTAGCTGCTTGAAACGTGACACACTGAGTTAGTTCTGACTGTGAACCCTATGCTTTGTTGCCTCTTTCAGTAGCTCTAAGCAGAGGCATGGAGAATACACTTTCATTTGAAAGCATTTGACACTCTCCCACATAAATCCGATTTTAATGTAATGTTCTTCACCCGAACTTGATGACACATTCCACAAGTCATCTGTACTGCAGCTGCACTTACCTCCCCTAATTTCATTCTTCTAGATTAGGGAGTTCCTTGCTATGAACACTTTGAACTTTTAAGTTTCACTTCATTTTTCCAAGTAGGTATACTTTCAGTTGGAATTCCAAATGAAACAAGTTTTCTGCCTGCTTCTTAAAATGTGATACACTGAATTCGTTCTCAAAGTGCTCTTAGGTTCCTGAAATCTTTTCTCCTGATCTTGATGATCCTTGGTGTTGATGATCGGTACTCCAGCTGCACCTTATTCCCCACATTTACTTCATTGAGGTGCAAGCATTCGTTTGCAGGAACAGTTTGAATTTTGAGGTGTCACTTCGTTTTCCCTTATATGGAGAGTGCAGTTGAAATCAAACATGGTTTGTGCTCGCTGCTTGAAACGTGACACACTGAATTAGTTCTGACTGTGCACTCTATGCTTTGTTGTTTCTTGCAGTAGCCCTAAGCAGAGACATGGAAAAAACACTCTCATTTGAAAGTGTTTGACAATCTTCAACAGAACTCTGATTTTCCTGAAATTTTCTTCACCCAAGCTTGATGACACTTTCCATGAGTCATCTCTACTACAGCTGCACTTAGCTCCCCTAATTTCATTCTTCTAGATTAAGGCATTAGTTTGTAGGAACACTTTGAAATTTTAAGTTTCACTTCATTTTTCCCAATAGGTATACTCTCAGTTGGAATTCTAAATGAAACAAGTTTTCTGCCTGCTTCTTAAAATGTGATACACTGAATTCATTCTCAGAGCACTCCTAGGTTCCTGAAATCTTTTCTCCTGATTTTGATGATACTTGGTGTTAATGATGGGTACTCCAGCCGCACTTCATTCACTACATTTACTTTGTCGAGTTGGAAGCATTTGTTTGCAGGAAGAGTTTGTATTTTGAGGTGTCACTTCTTGTCCCTTATACGGAGAAAAGCCGTTGAAATGAAACATGCTTTGTTCTAGCTGCTTGAAACGTGACACACTGAATTAGTTCTGACTGTGCACTCTATGCTTTGTTGTATCTGGCAATAGCCCTAAGCAGAAGCATGGAAAAAACACTTTCATTTGAAAGTGTTTGACAATCTTCCACAGAAATCCGAATTTCATCAAGTTTTTTCCCCCGAACTTGATGACACGTTCCACGAATCATCTGTATGGCAGCTGCACTTAGATCCCCTAAATTCATACTTCTATATTAAGGCATTCGTTTGTAAGAACACTTTGAACTTTTAAGATTCACTTCATTTTTCTTTTTTTTTAATTTTTTATTGTTTGTTTTTCAAAACATTACATAGTTCTTGATATATCATATTTCACACTTTGATTCAAATGGGTTATGAACTCCCATTTTTACCCCATATACAGATTGCAGAATCACATCAGTTACACATCCATTGATTTACAAATTGCCATACTAGTGTCTGTTGTGTTCTGCTGCCTTTCCTATCCTCTACTATCCCCCCTCCCCTCCCCTCCACTCCCCTCTTCTCTCTCTGCCCCCTCTACTGTCATTCATTTCTCCCCCTTGTATTATTTTTCCCTTTCCCCTCACTTCCTCTTGTATGTACTTTTGTATAACCCTGAGTGTCTCCTTCCATTTCCATGCAATTTCCCTTCTCTCTCTCTTTCCCTCCCACCTCTCATCCTTCTTTAATGTTAATCTTCTTCTCATGCTCTTTGACCCTACTCTGTTCTAAGTTACTCTCCTTATAACAAAGAAGACATTTGGCATTTGTTTTGTAGGGATCAGCTAGCTTCACTTAGCATAATCTGCTCTAATGCCATCCATTTACCTGCAAATTCCATGGTTTTGTCATTTTTTTAATGCAGAGTAATACTCCATTGTGTATTAATGCCACATTTTTTTTATCCATTCGTCTATTGAAGGGCATCTGGTTGGTTCCACAGTCTAGCTATTGTGAATTGTGCTGCTATGAACATCGATGTAGCAGTGTCTCTGTAGCATGCTCTTTTTAGGTCTTTAGGGAATAGACCAAGAAGGGGAATAGCTGGGTCAAATGGTGGCTCCATTCCCAGCTTTCCAAGAAATCTCCATACTGCTTTCCAAATTGGCTGCACCAATTTGCAGTCCCACCAGCAATGTACAAGTGTACCCTTGTTGTTGTTTGACTTCATAATGGCTGCCAATCTTACTGGAGTGAGATGGTATCTTAGGGTGGTTTTGATTTGCATTTCTCTGACTGCTAGAGATGGTGAGCATTTTTTCATGTACTTGTTGATTGATTGTATGTCCTCCTCTGAGAAGTGTCTGTTCAGGTCCTTGGCCCATTTGTTGATTGGGTTGTTTGTTATTTTATTGTCTAATTTTTTGAGTTCTTTGTATACTCTGGATATTAGGGCTCTATCTGAAGTGTGAGGAGTAAAGATTTGTTCCCAGGATGTAGCTTCCCTATTTACCTCTCTTATTGTTTCTTTTGCTGAGAAAAAAACTTTTTAGTTTGAGTAAGTCCCATTTGTTGATTCTAGTTATTAACTTTTGTGCTGTGGGTGTCCTATTGAGGAATTTGGAGCCCGACCCCACAGTATGTAGATCCTAGCCAACTTTTACTTCTACCAGATGGCATGTCTCTGATTTGATATCAAGCTCCTTGATCCATCACTTCGTTTTTCCCTATAGGTATTCTCGCAGTTGGAACTCTAAATGTAACACGTTTTCAGCTCTCTGCTTAAAATTTGACACACTATTCATTCTCAGAGCACTCCTAGGTTCTTGAAATCTTTTCTCCCTATCTTGATAATTCTTGGTGTTAATGATCAGTACTCCAGCCGCACCTTGTTCCCCACATTTACTTCTTCGAGGTGGATGCATTCGTTTGCAGGAACAGTTTGAATTTTGAGGTGTCACTTCGTTTTCCCTTATAGGGAGAGATGCACTTGAAATCAAACATGGTTTGTGCTAGCTGCTTGAAACGTGACACACTGAATTAGTTCTGACTGCACACTCTATGCTTTGTTGCCTCTTTCAGTAGCTCTAAGCAGAGGCATGGAGAATACACTTTCATTTGAAAGCGTTTGACACTCTCCCACAGAAATCCGATTTTAATGTAATGTTCTTCACCCGAACTTGATGACACGTTCCACGAGTCATCTGCACTGCAGCTGCACTTACCTCTCCCAATTTCATTCTTCTAGATTAGGGCGTTCATTTGTAGGAACACTTTGAACTTTTAAGTTTCACTTCATTTTTCCCTATAGGTATACTCGCAGTTGGAACTCTAAATGAAACACCTTTTCAGCACGCTGCTTAAAATTTGACACACTATTCATTCTCAGAGTGCTCCTAGGTTCCTGAAATCTTTTCTCCTGATCTTGATGATCCTTGGTGTTAATGATCCGTACTCCAGCCGCACCTCATTCCCCACATTTACTTCATCAAGGTGGAAGCATCCCTTTGCAGGAAAAGTTTGAATTTTGAGGTGTCACTTCGTTTTCCCTTACAGGGAGAGATGACATTGAAATCAAACATGGTTTGTGCTAGCTGCTTGAAACGTGACACACTGAATTAGTTCTGAATGCGCACTCTATGCTTTGTTACCTCTTGCAATAGCCCTAAGCAGAGACATGGAAAAAACACTTTCATTTGAAAGCGTTTGACAATCTTCAACAGAACTCTGATTTTCCTGAAATATTCTTCACCCGAACTTGATGACACTTTCCATGAGTCATCTCTACTGCAGATGCACTTAGCTCCCCTAATTTCATTCTTCCAGATTAAGGCATTCGTTTGTAGGAACACTTTGAACTTTTAAGTTTCACTTCATTTTTCCCAATAGGTATACTCTCAGTTGGAATTCTAAATGAAACAAGTTTTCTGCCTGCTTCTTAAAATGTGATACACTGAATTCATTCTCAGAGCACTCCTAGGTTCCTAAAATCTTTTCTCCCGATCTTGATGATCCTTGGTGTTAATGATCAGTACTCCAGCTGCACTACATTTACTTCATGGAGGTAGAAGCATTTGCTTGCAGGAAGAGTTTGAATTTTGAGGTGTCACTTCGTTGTCCCTTACAGGGAGAAAAGCCATTGAAATGAAACACGGTTTGTGCTAGCTGCTTGAAACGTTACAAACTGAATTAGTTCTGGGTGTGCACTCTATGCTTTGTTGTATCTTGCAGTAGCCCTAATCAGAAGCATGGAAAAAAACACTTTCATTTGAATGCGTTTGCCACTCTTTCACAGAAATCCGAATTTCATTAAGATTTGTTCACCCAAACTTGATGACACGTTCCACGAATCATCTGTATGGCAGCTGCACTTAGCTCCCCTAAAATCATTCTTCTAGTATAAGGCGTTCGTTTGTAGGAACACTTTGAACTTTTAAGTTTCACTTCATTTTTCCCTATAGGTATACTCGCAGTTGGAACTCTAAATGAAACACGTTTTCAGCTCGCTGCTTAAAATTTGACACACTATTCATTCTCAGAGGGCTCCTAGGTTCCTGAAATCTTTTCTCCTGATCTTGATGATCCTTGGTGTTAATGATCGGTACTCCAGCTGCACTTTGTTCCGCACATTTACTTCATTGAGGTGGAAGCATTTGTTTGCAGGAACAGTTTGAATTTTGAGGTGTCACTTCGTTGTCCCTGTAGGGAGAGATGCAGTTGAAATGAAACAAGGTTTGTGCTAGCTGATTGAAACGTGACACACTGACTTAGTTCTCAGTGCGCAGTCTATGTTTGATAACCTCTTCCAGTAGCCCTAAGCAGAAGCATGGAAAAAATACATTCACTTGACAGCGTTTGACAATGTTACACAGACCTCTGACAAATGCTAACCCTAGCCCTAAAACTAGCTATAAACCCATCCCTTCCCTTAAAACTAACTCTAACCATAACCCTAACACAAACCCTATCTCTAGCCCTAACTCTAGCCCTAACACTAACCCTAGAGCTAATCATAAACCTAATTTAGCCTTAACTCTAAACCTAACCCTTTCCCTAGACTTAAGACTAACTCTTGTTCTCTCCCTAGCCTTATCCCTAATTTAAAATCTACTGCTTATGATAACCCCAAACCTAGCCCTATCCCTTCCGCAAACCATAGCCCTAACCTTTGCCCTAGCTGTAAACCTGGGTCTAATCCTAAATGTAAGCCTAAACCTCACCCTAACACTAGCCTTAACACTAATGCTAATTGAAAAACTAGCCCTAACACTACCCTAGCCCTAAAACAAAACCGAGCCATAAACATACACCTAACCCTTAACCTAAACCAAACCCTAACCCTACACCTAGCCCTAAATCAAGCCCTAAATTGAGTCCTAACCCTAACCCTAGAAAAAACCCTTACTCTGATGCAGATCCTAACACCAACCCTAGCTCTAAACATTGCCATAATGCTAAACCTAGAACTAGCCCTAATTGGAATCCTAGTTCTTACATTAGCTGTAGCCCTAATTCTAACACAAATCGTAGTCCTAATCTGAGCCCTAACCATAGGTTTAACCATAACCCCAGACCTAACCCTAAACATACCCCTAACCCTACTTCTAACCCTATTTTTTACCCTATGCCAAACCCTCACCCGAATGCTACCATAGTCCTAAACCTAACTCTTAGGCTACCCCAAACACTAGCTCTATTATTAGTCCTAATCCTTCCCTCTTTTTAACTCTGAACCAAACCCAAACACTAATCCTAACCCTGATCATTATTTTGACCCTAACACTAACCCTAGGTCTAAACCTGACCCTGATCCTAAAGGGAACCCTACCCAACCCCTACCGGTAAACCTATACCTAAACCAAACAGTAACACTAGCCCTAGACCAAACCTAATCCTAAATAGAGTCATAAATCTAGCCTTATCCCTAAAGAAAAACCTAGGACTAGTCCTAAAATTAACCCTTAACCTAACGCAAAGATTAACCCTATGCCTACACCCAAAGCTAGTCCTAATTCTGGCATGAAACCTAAACCTAACCATAACCCAAACAATGACCCTTACACTAACCTAAATCCTAACTCTAAACCTTATTCTAGCCCAAAACCTAACCCTAACACTAGACTTATTCATAACTCTAAAAGTAGCCATAACAATAACCCTAGTTCTTACATTACCCATAGCCCTAACGCTAGCCATAAACCTAATAAAAAACCTAGCCCTTATCCTAGCCCTATACCTAGCCCTAATTGTTACCCTAATCATAACTCTAGACCTGACCATAACCCTAACTGTTGCCTAGCCCTAACCATAGCCCAAACTCTAACCCTTACCTACACATAAACCTAACACTTGCCCTAGTCCTGACTCTAGCACTAACTCTCACCTTAGCTCAAAAGCTAACACTTATCCTAAGTTTAACCCTAGCACTAACCCTACTCCTAACCCTAACCCTAATACTAATCCTAACCTTAACCCTAGCCTAAAACTTACCTCTAATATTACCCTAAAGAAAAGCCTAACCAAATGCTAACCCTAGGCCCATCGGTAAAACTATCACTATAAGTAACCCTATACATTATTCTCAACCTAAGCTAAAGCCTAAACCTAACCCTATCCATTACCCTCACCCTAATCCTAACCTTAATGCTAATTCAAGCCTTAACCCTAAACCTTAACCTAAAGCAAACCCTACCTGGACCCTGACCCTAATAATACACCTAGCTTTAAACTTGGCCCTTACCCTAAATTTTACCCTTACACTAGATTTGGACATAACCTAAACCTGAAGCTAAATTAACCATAAACCTAGACCTGACATAAGCCCTAGTCCTAATCAAGCCCTAGCCATAACACAAACAAACCCTCATTCTAGCCTAAACATAGCCTTAATGCTAACCCAAACAATAACCCTGGCCTTTAACCTATCTATAACTCCATCCCTTCCCATAAAACTAACTCTAACCCTAACTCTATCACTACACCTATCAATAGCCCTAACCCTTGGCCTAACACTAACACGAACCCTAGTGCTAATCCTAACCTACTTTAGCCATAACACTAAACCTAACCCTATCCCTAGCCTTAAGACTAACTCTAACTCTCACTCTAGTTGTATCCCTAAATTTAATCCTATCCCTTACCATTACCCAAAACCTAGCTTTATCCCTAGCCACATCCCTGGCCCTAACCTTCACCCTAGCCCTAAACTTGGATCTAACCCTAAACATAAGCCTAAACCTCACCCTAACACTAGCCTTAACCCTAATGCTAATTCAAAAACTACCCCTATCTTACCCTAGACCTAAAACAAAATTGAGACATAACCCTACACCTAACCCTTAAACTAAACGAAAACCTAACCCTACACCAAGCCCTAAACCTAGCCCTAATTTGAGTTCTAAACCTAACCCAGAAAAAAACGTAACCCTGACTCAGACCCTAACACAAACCATAGTTTTAAATATTGCCCTAATGCTGACTCCAGAACTACCCCTAATTGGAATCCTAGTTCTTATATTAGCTGTAGCCCTAATGCTAACACAAATCTTAGCCCTAGTTTGAGACATAACCCTAGGTTTAATCTAACCCTACCCCTAACCCTAATCCTAACCCTAACCCTAACCTTACCTCTAACCCTCTTTTTACCCTAAGCAAAACCCTCACCCGAATGCTACCCTAATCCTAAAAGTATTCTTTACCCTACCCCAAACATGAGCTTTATTACTAGTCCTAACCCTGCCATCATTCTAGCTGTAACTCTAATACAAACCCTAACCCTAACCCTTACCCTGACCCTTATTGTGACCCTAACACTAACCCTAGGACTAAACCTGACCCTAAAACTAAAGAGAACACTAACCCTACCAATTCCGGTAAACCTATACCTAAACCTAACAGTAACATTAGCCCTAGACCAAACCTAATTCTAAATAGAGTCATAAATCTAGCCTTAGCCCTAATGAATAACGTAGCACTATCCCTAAAAATAACCATTAACCTAACACAAAGACTAACACTATCCCTATACCCAAAGCTTGTCCTAAATCTGGCCCTAAACCTAAACCTAACCCTAACCCAAAAAATTACCCTTACCCTAACACAAACCCTAGCTCTAAACCTTATCCTTACCCAAAACATAACCCTAATACTAGACTTATACATAAACCTAACCCTAAAACTAGCCACAACCATAAGCCTTGCTCTATCATTACCCATAGCCCTAACAGTAGCCACAAATGTCACACAAAATCTAGCCCTTATCCTGGCTCTAAACCTAGCCTTAATCATAACCTTAACCATAACCCTAGACCTGACCCTAACCCTAACCTTTGCCCTAGGCCTAACCCTAGCTCAAACTTTTACCTTTACCTAAACATAACCGTAACCCTAACCATAACTCTAGCCCTGACTACAGCCCTAACCCTCGCTTTAGACCTAACCCTTGCTCTAATGCTAACACTTACCCTAAGCCTAACCCTACACTAACCCTAGGCCTAACTCTAACCCTAGCCCTAATCCTAACCTTAACCCTAGCCCTAACCTTAGCTCTAACATTACCCTAAAAATAAACCAAACCAAATGCTCACCCTAGTCCTAATGCTAAACCTATCACTCTCATTAACACTATCCATTACGCTAAACCTAACCTGAACACCAAACCTAACCCTGTCCATTACCCTAATCCTAACCCTAATGCTAATTCAAGCCTTAAACCTAAACCTTAATGTACACCAAACCTTACCTGGACCCTGACCTTAATAACACACCTAGCTCTAAACTTAATAATACACCTAGCTCTAAACCTAACCCTTACACTAGACTTAGCCATAAACTAATCCTAAAGATAAACTAAACCATAAACCTAGACCTTACATTAGCCCTAATCCTAATGCAAGCCCTAGAACTAACACAAACCCTCATCTTAGCCCTAAACATAGCCTTAATCCTAACCCGAACCCTAATCCTAGCCCTAAACCTAGCTATAACCTCATCCCTTCCCCTAAAACTAACTCTTTCTCTAACCCTAGCACTAAACCTATCTCTATCCCTAACCCTAGGCCTAACAGTAAAACTAACCCTATTGCTAATCCTAGCCCAAATTTAGCCCTAAACCTAAACCTAACTCTATCTCTAGGCCTAAGACTAACTCTAACTCTTGCCGTAGCCTTATCCCTTATTTTAAACCTATCCCTTCTGATAACCCAAAACCTAGCCCTATTCATATCCCCAACCCCAGCCCTAACCTTCTTCTTATCTTTAAACCTTGATCTAACCTTAAACGTGAGCCTAAATCTCACCCTAACAGAAAAATTAACTCTAATGCTAATTGGAAAACTAGCCCTAAACCTACCCTAGCCCTAAAACAAAACTGAGACATAACCCTACATCTAACCCTTAACCTAAACCAAACCCTAACCCTATACCTAGCCCTAAAGCAAGCCCTAATTGGAGTCATAAACCTAACCCTAGAAATAATCCTGACCCTGACTCAGACCTTAACACTCATCCTAGCTCTAAACATTGTCCTAATGCTAATCCTAGAATTAGCCCTAATTGGAATATTAGTTCTTACATTAGCTGCAGCCCTAATGCTAACACAAATCCTAGCCCTAATCTGAGCCCTAACCCTAGGTTTAACGCTAACCCTACCCCTATCCCAATATCAAACACTATCCTATATGCTAAGCCAAATCCTCACTCTAATTTTACCCTAGTTCTAAACCTATTCCTTAGCCTACCCAAAACCCTAGCTCTATTTGTAGTCCTAACATAGTCCTCATACTAGCTGTAACCCTAACCCAAACCCTAACCCTAACCCTGACCCTTATTCTGACCCTAACACTAATCCTAGGTCTAAACCTGACCCTAACACTAAAACCAACACTACCCCTACCCCTACAGTAAAACCTATACTTAAATCTACAGTAATACTGGCACTAGACCAAACCTAATCCTAAACAAAGTCATAAAACTAGCCCTAGCCCTAAACAAAAACCTAGCACTACCCCTATCATTAACCCTTTACCTAACACAAAGACTAACCCTATAACTAGACCCAATGCTAGTCCTTATTCTGGCTCTAACTTTAAACCTAACTCTAACCTGAACAATGACACTTACCCTAACATAAACCCTAGCTCCAAACCCTATTCTAACTCAAAACCTAACCCTAACACTAGACTTACCCATAACCATAACCTTAAAACTAGCCATGACCAGAAATCTAGCTCTTACACTACTCATATCCCTAAAGCTAGCCATAAACCTCACACTAAACCTAGCCTTTTTCCTAGCCCTAATCATAGCCCTAATCATAACTCTAACTGTAACCCTAGACCTAACCCTAACCCTAATCCTCGCCCTTTTTCTAACCCTAGCTCAAATGATAACCCTTACGTAAACATAACCCTAACCATAAAAATAACCCTAGCACTGACTCTAGGTCTAAATTTCACCCTAGTCCAAACCCTAGCTCAAATGCTAATACTTACCTTAAGCCTAACCCTAACACTAATGCTAGGCCTAATTCTAACCCTAGCACTAAACCTAGACTTAACCCTAGCCCTAAACTTAGCTCTAACATTACCCTAATGACAAGCCTAACCAAATGCTAATCCTAGGCCTAACACAAACCTTATCTCTAATACTAACCATACCTATTATCCTAAACCTAACTTGAACCCTAAACCTAATCCTATCCATTACCCTAACCGTAACCCTAACACTAAAGCTAATTCAAGACTTAATCCTAAAACTTTAATTTACCCATAGCCCTAATGCTAGCCATAAATCTAGCACTAATTGTTCTACCATAGACTAGAACTAACTCTAACCCAAACCCTCTCCCTAGTTATAAACCTAGCTCAAACTCTAATCCTTTACCTAAATATAACCCTAACTCTAACCCTAACCCTAGCCCTGATTCTAACACTAACCCTCACCATAGCCCTAACACTAGCTCAAACACTAACACTTACCCTAAACCTAATCCTTATTTTAAACCTAGCCCTTATCCTAACCTAATTCTAGGCCTAAACTTAGCTCTGACCCTATCCATTACCATAAAGATAACCCTAACCCCAATACTAACACTGGACCTAACCTAACCCTATCACTAACACTAACCCAATCCAATTGCTCTAAACCTTACCTGAAATCTAAACTTAACCCTATCCATTACCCTAATCCTAACCATAATGTTAATTCAAGCCTTATTTCTAAACCTTAACCAAAAATAAACCCTATGCTGACTCCGACCTTAATAATACACCTAGCTCTAAACCTGACCCTTACAATAAACCCACCCCTACACTAGACCTAGCCATAACCTTACCCTAAAACTAACCCTAACCATGAACCTAGACCTGACATTAGCCCTAGCTCTAATCCTATCCCTAAATCTTACACAAACCCTAGTCTTCCTTTATCCCTAAACCCAGCCTTAATCCCAACCCAAACCCTAATCCGAGCACTGTCCCTAATATTAACCCTCGCCCTAGCCCTGAACATAGCTATAAAACCATCCTTTCCCCTAAAACTAACCCTAGCCCTAACCCTAACCCTAACACTAACCCTAAATCTAGCCCTAACCATAGGCCACACTCTATCACTAAATCTAGGGATAATTTTAGCCCTAAACCTAAATGTACCCCTAACTCTAGGCCTAAAACTAACTCTAACTCTTATCCTAGCCCTATTTCTAGCTCTTACCCTATTCATTACCATAACCCTAGCACAAGCCCTAATCTTAGTCCTAACCGTAGCCCATGACCTAACCATATATCTAAGCATAACTCTAAATCTATCCCTAACCCTAAGCCTAAACCTCAACCTACCACTAGACTTAACACTATTGGTATTTCTATAAGTAGCCCTAAACCTAGTGTTAGCCCTAAAACAAAACTGAGCCATTCCTCTAACCCTAAATGTTAACCTAAACCAAACCCTAACCCTACACCTAACCATAAACTCCTAGCTCTAATTTGAGCCCTAATCCTAAAACTTACTTTTACCCTGACTTATATCCTAACACTAACCCCAGCTCTAAATATCACACTAAGCCTAAAGATAATGCTAACATTAGTCCTAGACCAAAAACTAACCCCCAAACTAACCCTATCTTAACCCTAGTTCTTACATTAGCTATAGTCCTAACCCTAGCCCTAATCCTAACAGAAAAACGAGTCCTAATCTGAGCCCTAAACCTAGATGTAACTCTAAATCTAAACTTAATCCTAATATTAACCCTAACCCTAAACCTAAACCTAGCCCTAATTCTAGCTCTAACTCTATCATTAACTCTAAGCCAAACTCTATCTGTAATTCTAACCTTAGTCCTAATCCTAATCTTTAGCCTAAGCCAAACCCTAACCCTATTATTCATCCTAACCCTAGCCTTCATTCTAGCTCTAACCCTAATCCAAATCCTAACCCTATCACAAACCCTTGGTCCAATTCTGATTCTCCCCCTAAAACGAACCCTAATACTAGCCCTATAAGTAACCTTATACCTAAACGTAAACCTAACACCAGCCCTAGAACTAAACCTAAGGCAAAATCTAGCGATAACTATAGCCCTAGAGCTAAAAAAACAAACAAACAAACAAACAAACAAAAAAAGAAACCACTTAGCCCTAGGCCTAACAATAACCCTTAACCTAAAGTAAACACTAACTGTATGCTTAGACCTAAACCTAGTCCTAATTCTGGCTGTAACCCTAACTCTACTAGAACACTGATCCTGAGAGCAACACTAAACCTAGCTCTAACACTGAACCTAACACAAAACCTAAACCTAAAACTAGACCTAGCCATTACCCTAACCCTAAAACTAGCCCTAATAAGAACCCTAGATCTTACATTACCCATAGCCCTAACCCTGGGCCTAAACCTAACACAAAACCTAGCCTTAATTGGAGGCCTAAACCTACCCTAAGCATAATGTTAACCCTAAATGTAGCCCTAACCCTAAACCTCGCCTATGTCCTAAACCTACCTCAAAGCCTAACACTTAACCTAAATGTAACCTACCCCTATCCCTAACCATAACCTAAGCCTAGCCCCAATCCTAAACTTAACCATAGCACTAAGCCTAACTCTAATCCTAAACTTTATCCTAACCCTAACCCTAATATAATTATAACCCAAAACCTAACCCTATACCTAATCCTAATCGTAAACCAAACCCCAGACCTAACCCTAAACCTAACCCTTACCATAGACTTAACCCTAACACAAGCCCTAACACTTACCCTAAACCAACACTAAACCTGGCCTTAAATCTAAACCTATCCATTACTTATCCATTTACCCTAAACCTGACCTTAACCCTAACCCTAAACTTATATCTAACCCAATCCATTACCATCACCCTAACCCTAACCCTAGAGCTAACACTAAACCTAACACTCACCCTAGCCCTAAACATAGCTTAAACCCTAACCCTTACCCTAACCCTAGCCATAGCCTTAACCATAACCCTAACTCTAGCCCTAACCCTAACCCTAACATTACACCCAATCCTAATCCTAGAACTAATTTATCCCTATTTCTAAACCTAACCCTAAGTCTAGACCTAAGACTAACTATAACTCTCACACCAGATCTATCCCTAGTTCTAACCCTACTTATTACCATAACCCCAAACCTAGCCTAAACCCTAGTGGTAACCTTTGACCTATCCATAACCCTCGCACTAACTCAAGATCGAAACCTAACTGAAAATCTAACCCTAACCTGATGCCTAAGCATAACTCTGAAACTAGACATAACCCTAATGCTAATTCTAAAAGTAGCCCTAACCCAGCACTAGCCCTATAATAAAACCAAGCCATACCCTTAACCCTAACCCCTAACCTAAACCAAATCCTAACCCTATGCATAGCCCTAAACAGCCCTAAATGAAGTCCTAACCCTAACCCTAAACCTAACCATGACCCTGATTCATACCCAAACACTAACTCTAGCTGTAAATATCACCCTAACCTTAACGCTAACCCAACACTCCCTAGCCCTAAACCTAATCCTAAAACTAACCCTAATTGTAACCCTAGTTCTTACATTAGCTGTAACCCTAATACTAGCCATAAACCTAATACAAACATAGCCTTAATCCAAGTCCTAACCTGAGCTTTAAGCCTCAATCCAATCCTAAGCCTAGCCCTAACCCTAGTCCTAACCCTAGCTCTTACTCTATCCTTTACCCTAAGCCAAACTGTCACCCTAATGCAAACCCTATTATAACCATAATCCTTAAGCTAACCCAAACACTAACCCTATTACTACTCTTAACCTTAGTTTTCATTCTACCTCTAACCATAACACAAACCTTAACCCTAATTCTGACCCTTATTTAGACCCTAAAACTAATCATAGGTCTAAACCTGAACCAAACCTTAAACCGAACCCTAACACTAGCCCTACCGGTAAACTTATGCCTAAACCTAATGCTACAACTACACCTAGACCTAAACCTAATCCTAAATCTAGCCATAACTCTAGCCATAGAACTAAAGAAAAATATAGACCTAGCCTTAACAATAACCCTTAACCTAACCCAATCACCTAACCTACCCCTAGACATAACTGTAGGTCTAAATCTGGCTTTAACATTAAACCTAACCCTAACCAGAACACTGACACTGACACTAACACCAACCCTAGCTCTAAACATCATCCTTACCCTAAACCTAACCCTAAAATTACAACTATACATAACATTAACCCTAAAACTAGCCCTAATTATACCACTACTTCTTACATTAGCCATAGCACTAACCTATCCAAAAACCTAGCCCTAATCCAAGCCCTACCCTAGCTTTAACCTAACCCTAAAATTAACCCTGACAATAACCCTAACCCTAACCCTAACCCTAAACCTATACCTAAACCTACCATAACCCTAGCCCTAACACAAGCTCTAACCCTATCCATTACCCCAACAGTAACTCTAACTCTTATGCTAACCCTACTGGAAACCCAATCCTGTCCCTAACATTAACCCTATCCATTAACCTACACTTAACTTGAACCCTAAACCTAAACTTATCATTACCCTATCCCTAACCCTAATGCTTATTCAATCCCTAACCCTAAACCTAAACCTAAACCTAACCCAAACCATAACCCTGACCCTGACCTAAATAATACCCTTAGCTCTAAACCTGACCCTAACAATAAACTAATCCTTACAATAGACCTAGCCATAAACCTAACCCTAAAACTATCCCTAACATAAACCTAGACCTGACATTAGCCCAAGCTCTCATTCTGGCCCTAAACCTAACACAAACCTTAGCTCACAGCCTAGCCAAGAACCTCACTTTAATGACAACCCTAACTCTAACCCTAAACTGAACCCTTTCCCTAGCCCTAAAACTAGCTATAATCCCATACCTTACCCTAAACCTAATCCTAACCCTAACTGTAACACTAACCCTAGCCCTAAACCTAGGCCTAACTCTAACCATAAACCTAGCCCTAATTCCAGCCCTAAATTAGACCCATCCCTTATCCTAACCCTAACCTTATTCCTTATCATCACCATAAACCTAGCCCTAAAGTTAGTTTTAACCGTAACTCTATCCTTAGCCCTAGCTCAAACCTAACTCTAAATCTAACCCTAACCCTAAGCCTAAACCTCACAATAAAACTAGCCCTAACCCTAACGCTAATCCTAAAACTAGCCCTAAACCTACTGCTAGCCCTAAAACAAAACCAAGTAATAGCCCTAACCTTAATTCTTAAACTAAACCAAACTCTAACCCTATACCTAGCCCTTAACCTATCCCTAATTCTATTCCTAACCCTAACCCCAAAACTAATCCTGACCCTGACTCTGATCCTAACACTAACCCTGCCTCTAAACAACATCATAAACATAAACCAAACCCTAAAACTAGACCTGGCCCTAACCATATAACTAGAGCTAAACATAATCCTACTTCATGCATTAGCTGTATCCTTAACCCTAGCCCTAAACTAACCGCAAACCTAGCCTTCATCTGACTCCTAAAATCTAAATTTAAACCTAACAATAACCCAAACACTAGCCCTAATCCTATACATAACCGTAGCCCTAACCTTAGGTGTAACCCTATACGTTACCCTATGATAACCCTAAACCTTATGCTAACCCTTGGCCTAACCCTAACCCTGTCAATTACACTAAACCAAACGTAAACCCTAAAACTAACCCTGTAATGACCCTAACCCTAAAGAATGCTAATTTGAGCCTAAATCTAAACCCTAATTGAACCCAAACTCTAAACCTGACCCTGACCCTAAAAAAATCCTAGATCTAAATCTTACCCTTATCCTAACCCTAACATTTACACTGGACCAAGTCATAAACGTAACACTAAATCTACCCTAACTGTAACCCTAGACCTGACATTAGTGTTAGCCCTAATGTTATCCATAACCCTAACACATACCTTAGTCCTCAACCTAGCCCTAAATCTAAACTTAATTATAACACTAACAATAACCCTCGCCCTAATCCTAATACTAGCCCTCACCCTAGCCCTAGCTATAACCACATCCCTTATCCTAAATGTAACCCTAACTCTAACCTTAACCTAGTCATAACCCTTGACTTATCCTTAACCCAGCACTAACCCTAGATGGAAACCTAACTCTAAATCTATCCCTAACTCGATGCCTATGACTGATCATAGAACTAGCCCTAACCATAATACTAATCCTAAAACTTGCCTTAACCCTTTACCTAACACTAACTCTACCTGTAATTTAGCCCTATCTCTATCCTTAACCGTAACCCTAGCCCTAAGACTAATTATAACTCTCACACTAGCCCTATCACTCATTCTAACCCTATCCCTTACTGGAACTTTAACCCTAGCCATAACCCTGGTCCTAACCCTTGCCTGTCCTTAGCCCTAGCACTAACTTTAGATCAAAATCTAACTCTAAATCTAAATCTAACCTGAAGCGTAACTCTAGCCCTAACACTAGCCCTAACCTTACCACTAATCCTAAAACTAGCCCTAATCCTAGCCCTAGCCCTAAAACAAAACTGAGCCATAGCTCTAACTCTAAACCTTAAACTATATCAAACCCTATCCATAAACCTACCACTAAACTTAGCCCTAATTTGAGTTTTAAGCCAATCCCTAAAAATAACCCTGAGCCTGACTATGACACTGACACTAATTTTAGCTCTAAACATCACCCTAAACCTAAACCTAAACCTAACACTAAACCTAGACCTAATCTTAACCCTATCATTATCCTAACCCTAACCCTAATGCTAATGCTATCCCTAAATTTAAACTATAACCTATCCCAACCCCTAACGAGACCTTCACCTTAATAATACCCCTAAACCTAAACCTGACCCTAACCCTAAATCTAACCCTTATACTAGACATAGTCATAATCCTAACCCTAAAACTATCTTTAAACATAATTCTAGACCTGAATTTAGACGTATTCCTAATCCTAGCCCTAACCATAAAACAAATTCTAGCCCTCATGCTAGCCCTAAATCTTGCCTTAATCATAATCCTAATCATAACCATAGCCCTAATTCTAATTCTAAATCTCACCCTACCTCTAAACCTAGATATAACACCATCCCTTACCCTAAACTTAATCCTAAATCTAAAACCTAACTCTAGGCTTAAGCTGAACACTATCTATAGACCTAATCCTTGACCTAATTTAACCCTATCCCTAACTCTAACTCTAATCTTAGCCCTAAGACTAACTTTAATTTTCACACTATACCTATCACTAGTTCTAACCCTATCCCTTACCATAACACTAACACTAGCCCTAACACTTGCCATATACTTAGTTCTAACTCAAGCCCTAGATCTAACCCTAACTCTAAATCTAAGCCTAAGCCTAACACTAACACGAAACCTAACACAAAAGCTAAACATAAAACTAGCCCTAACCCTAACCTTAGCAGTAAAACAAATCCAAACAATAGCCCTAACCCTAAACCTTAACTTAAACCCAAACCTAACTCTACACCTAGATTTAACCCTAGCCTTAATTTGAGTCCTAACCCTAACCTGAAAACTAATGCTGACCCTAACTCATATCCTAAACTCACTCTAACTCTAATCACCATCCAAACCTTAAACCAAAACCTAATATTAACCCTAGCCCTTATTGAAGCCCTAAACCTAATCCTGACCCTGACTCATATCCTAACACTAATCCTAGCTCTAAATATTACCCTAACCTTAAACCTAACAATAACACTAGACCTACGCCTACCCTCTAACCCTATAAACTAACTCTTATTTTAACCCTAGTTCTTACATTAGCGATTGCCCTAATCCTAGCCCTAAGCCTAACACAAAAACTAGTGCTAAACCTAACCCTAAAAAATAACCCTAACACTTACCCTAACCCTAACCCTAACCTAACCTTATCATTAACACTAACATTAACTCTAAATCTAACACTAACCCTAACCCTAAGTCTAACAGGAATTCTAATACTAAACCTAAAACTAACCATAACACTAACCCTAACACAAAACCTTACCCTAACCCTCACCCTAACCCTAAGTCTATCCCTAACCCTTACACTAACAATAACACTAACCCTACCCCTCACCCTCACCCTAACCCTAAACCAAACACTAACCCTAACAGTAAACCTAATCCTATCTATAACCCTAATTCCAACCCGAAATCTAAACCTAACCCTAACACTAACACTAACCCCAACCTAAACCTAATCCTAACCCTAAACCTAACACTAAACCTAACAGGAACCCTAACATGAACACAAACCTTAAACCTAACCATAACCATAACTGTAACACTAACCCTAAACCTCATCAAAACCTAACCCTAACCTAACACTAACCTTAACACTAACCATAAATCTAAATCTAACCCTACCCAAAACACTAATTTTAAACATAATCTTAACCCTAACCGTAACATTAATCCTAATCCTTACTATAACCCTAACCCTAACATTATCACTAATATGAAACCTACCTCTAACCCTAACCATTAAACAAACTCTAATTTAACCCTAAACCTAACACTAAACCTAAACCTAACCCTTACACTAACCCTAACATTAAACCTAACACTAAACCTAACACTAACTCTAAACATAAATCTAACCCTATCCATAACTGTATCCCTAACACTCACCTTAACCTAACCTTAACATAAATCTTAAAAAAAACCCTAAAACAAACCCAAACCCACACCATAATCCTAACTCTAACCTAACCGTAACCCTAAATCTTATCTAAAGCTAACCCTAAACCTAACACTAAACCCAACACTAAACCTAACCCAAATGTTAACACTAACACTTACCACAATGCTTAGCCTATCACTAACCCTAAACCTAAACCTAACTCTAAATCTAACACTAATATTAATCTTAACTGTGACCCTAACCCTAACCATAACCATAACCCTAACCGTAACCCTAAAACTAATCCTAACCCTAACCCTAAGCCCCACTATAAACCTAATTGTAACTGTAACCTTAACCCTAACCCTAAAACTAACGCTCACGGTAAACATAAACTCATGAGTAACCCTAATCCTAAACCTAAATCTAAACCTAACCCTAAACCTAACCATAAACCTAACACTAATCCTAAACCTAAACCTTACCTAAATATAACCCTATCCCTAATCGTAAGCATAATATTAACCATAAACCTAAACCTAACCCAAACACTGTAACCCTCATCCTAACCCTAACCCTATCCCTAAACTTAACACTAACACTAACCCAAACACTCACACTAAACCTAAACCTAACTATAACCCTAACCCAACCTATAACACACAAAACCTAACCCTAAAACTAATCCTAACATTAACCCTAACCCTAATCCTAAACTTAAACCTAACACTAACCCTAACTTTTATGTTACAATGAACCCTTACCCTAACCCTAACCTTAACCTAATTCTAACCTAACCCTAAAACTAATTTTAACCCTAACACTAAACCTAATCCTAAACTTAAGTCTACTCTTAACACTAACCCTAACCCTAATCATATAACTAACCTAACACTAACAAAAATCATAACCATAAGTCTAACTCTCACCCTAAACCAAACACTAAACCTAAACCTAACCCTAACCATAAACCTCACCCTAACCCTAACCATTTACCTAACACTAACCCTAACCCTAACATAATAATAAACCTAACTCTAATTCTAACCATAACACTAACCCTAACCCTTACCCTAACCGTAAACCTAAAGTAATCCTAACACTAAACCTAACCATAACCCTAAAACAAACCCTAACCCAAAACATAAGGCTAATCCAAACATAACACTAGCCCTAACTATTTCCTAACTTTAACCCTAACCCTAACACTAAACCTGACACTAACCCTAACACTAGTCCTAACACTAACCCTAACTCCAATCCTAACACTATGACTAATACTAACCTAAACCCTAATCCTACACATAACACTAACCCAATCTCTAACCTTAATCTTAACCCTAATATTAACCCTAATCCTAACTCTAACACTAACCCTAACCTACCTGTAAACCTAAAATTAACCCTAACACTAACACTACGGCACATTTAACTCTCTTACTAACCTAACCCAAATCCTAAATCTAAATTTAACCCTACCACAGACCCTAACCATAACACTTACCATAATACAAAACATAACTCTAACACTAACACTAACCCTAACACTAACCCTAATGCTAATCCTAACCCTAACTCTAAAACTAACCCTAAACATAACCCTAACCCTAACTTGAACTCTAATTATAACCCCAAAACTAACCCTAACCATAACACTAATCACAATTCTAAAACTAACCCTAACCTTAACCCTAACCCTAACTGTTACACTAAACCTGCCCCTAACCCTAACCCTTGCATAACCCTAACCCTATCTCTAATTCTAAGACTAATTCAAACCCAAATCTTAACACTAACCCTAACCCTATCCATAAACATAACCTTATACTAAACGTAACACTAACCCTAAACCTAACACTAACCTTAACCCTAACTATACCCAGACACTAATATTAATACTTACACTAATGCTAGCACTAACCCTAGTCCTAACCGTAACAATAAAACTAACTTTAAGCCTCACTGTAATTTTAATACTAACCGTAAAACTATCCCTAACCCTACCATAATACAAATCATAAACCTAAACATAACCCTATCACAAACGAAAACCATAACACTAACACTAACCCTAACGTTAAAACTAACAGAATAAAACTAACCCTAACCCTAAACTTAAACCTAACCATGATCCTAACAGTGAACCTAACCCTAAACCTAACCTTAACCTCAACATAACCCTAACCCTAAGCCTAATCCGAATCCAAACCCTAACCCTCACCCTAACCCTAACGCTCATTCTAACCCAAACAGTAACACAAACCATAACCCTAAACCTAACCCAACCCTAACCATTACCTAACCCTAACCCTAACCCTCACCCAAACCCTAACTCTAACCCTCAACCTTATCCAAATGCTAAACCTAATACTAACCCTTATTCAAACCTTAACACTAAATCTAAACCTAATTATAACAAAAATCCAAAGACGAATGCTAACCCTAACCCTAACTGTAACCTTAACACTAACACTAACCCTAATCTTAACACAAACCCTAACCCTAACACTACACCTATCCTAACCCTAACCAAAACCCTAACATTAACAGTTAACTTAATCCTAAACCTAACCCTAAACCTAACACTAACCCTAACACTAACCCTAACACCAACATAACACTAACAGTAAACCTAAGCCTAACCCTAACTCTAACCCTCACCCTATACCTAAACCTATCACTAACCCTAACTATAACCCTAACACAAACCCTAACCCTAACGCTAACCCAAACATAAACCTAACACTAACCCTCTCTGTAACACTAAACCTAAACATAACCCTAACACTAACCCTAAATTAAAACTAACCATAACCTAAACCTAACCCTAACCCTAAACACAATGCTAACCCGAACCCTAAATCTAACCCTAAACCTGACACTAACACTAACCCTAACACAAACAATAAATCTAACACTAATCCTAAGCCTAACACTAACCCTAACCATAACCATAACACTAACCCTAATAATAACACTAACCCTAACCATAACCTTACCCTAATACACTAACCCTAACCCGAACCCTAACACTAAATATAACCCTAAACCTAAACCTAACCTTAACACTAATCCTAACCCTACCCCTTAACATAAACCTAAACTAACAGGAACCCTTACCTTAATCCTAACATGAACCATAATCCAAAGCCTAACCTTTATTTAACTTAAACCCTATCCCTAACCCTAACACTAATCTTAACCCTAATTCTTAACCAAACATTAACAATAAACCTAAAACTAACCATAACCCTAACATAACACTAACCCTAAACCTAAATCTAATCCTAAACTTTATCAAAACCCTAGCCATAACCCTAACTGTAACCTCAACATGAATCTTAACCCTAAAGCTAATATTAACCTAAACCCTAAACCTAACACTAACCCTAACCCTAATTCAAATACTAAAAATAACTTTAACCTTATCCCTAAACCTAACCTAATCCTAACCATAATTCTAACACTAACACTAAATCTAAACTTAACCCTAAACCTAACACTAAATTTTACCCTTACCCTAACCCTAACCCGATACGTAACCCTAACACTAACCATAATCCTAATACTAACACAAACCATAAACCTAACCCTAACTCTAAACCTAACAGCAACCCTAACCCTAATCCTAATACTAACACTAAACTTAACCCTAAACCTAACACTAAATTTTACCCTTACCCTAACCCTAATCCTAACCATAACCCTAACGCTAACCATAACCCTAATCCTAACACAAACCATAACGCAAACTTTAACTCTAAACCTAACAGCAACACTAATCCTAACCTTTATCCTAACCCTAACCTTAAAACTAACACTAACACTAATCCTAACTTTAACTCTAACTCTAACCCTAGCCCTAACACTAACCCCAACCCTAACTCTATCTCTAACCATGACAATAACCCTAATTCTTATCCTAACCCTAACCCTCACCTTAATTCTAATGCTAAATCTAACCTTAAACCTAACCCTAATCCTAACACTACCCTAAACCTAACCCTAAATTTAAACCTAAAGCTAACACTAAACCTAACTAAAACCCTAACCCTAACTCTAACACTACCCTAAACCTAACCCTAAATTTAAACCTAAAGCTAACACTAACCCTAAACTTAACCCTAACATGAACCCTAAACCTAACCCTAACCCTAACCTCAATCTAACCCTTTTGGGGGACTGCAAATCAAGACAAGATGACACCTGGCAGTTTGCCATGAAGAGTGGTTTGTGAGGCAACACCACCAACCCATTAAGATGGTAGTTATTACTTATTGGCTGATTGCTGTAACTGGATGATGCTCATTTAGTCAAGCTCTGTGTAATCAATTAGGTATATATACCTCTGCTGTTTTGCAATAAAGTGGCTCCTGCTACCTTGGGTGCCTGCTACCTTGAGTTCCTGCTCAGTTCCCGCTGAGTTTCCCCGCAGTAAAGCAGTTCCTGCTTCAACTTCCAAGTCTCTTGTCACTTCCCAGTTATTGTGCCCAGCTGGACTGTGGCAACCCTAAACCTAACCCTAACACTAACCATAACCCTAACCCTATGCCAAACCCTAACACTAACCTAACCTTAACCCTTCCCGAACCCAAATCCTAACTGTAAATGGAACCTGAAACATAATCTTAACTGTAAACCTAAGACAAATCCTCCTAACCATAACACTAATACTAAGCCTAACCCTAACACAAAACCAAACCCAAATCCTAACCCTAACACTAACCCTAACAATAACCCTAACCCTAACACTATCTCTAACCCTAAACATAACCCTATCCCTAACCCTATCACAAACAATAACCCCAACTCTATCCTTAACCCTAAACCTAAATCTAACCCTAACCTAACCTTAAACCTAACCTTAACCCTAATACTAACCTTAGCCCTAACCCTAACACTAACCCTAAAACTAAATATAACACAAACACTAAACCTAAATCTATCACAAACCCTAACCCTAACAGTAACTTTGACTCTAAAACTAACCCTAAGCCTAGCCCTAAATCTAAACCTAATCCTAACCCTAACCCTAACCCTAACACTTACTCTAACCCTAATCCTACCATAACACTAACTCTAAGACTCACCGTAAACCTAACCCTTACCATAAAACTAACCCTAATTCTTACCCTAAAACTAACCCTAAATCTAAGTCTAACACTAACCCAAACACTAATCCTAACCTAAATTTAACCCTAAAGATAACACTAACCCTAATCCTAAACCTAAACCTAACCCTAACACTAACCCTAACTTTAAAGCTAACACGAATCCTAATTGTTACCCTAACTCTAACACTAACCCTAACCCTAAACATTACCCTAACATAACCCTAATCCTAACACTAACCATAAACCTAACCATAACCCTAACTCTAATCCTAAATCTAACCCTAAAGCTGACCCTAAACCTAACTCTAATGCTAACCCTAGCCCTAACCCTATCCATAACCTTAAACCTAACATAACCCTTACTCTAACCCTAACCATAAACCTAACACAAACCCTAAAGCAAAACATAACCCAGTCATAAACTAACACTAACCCTTACCTAATCGTAACCCTAACCCTAACATGAACACTAACCCTAACACTTACACTAATGCTAATTCTAACATAAACCCTAATCCCAACACTAACCCTATCACTACCCCTAACCCAAACCCTAACCATAACACTAATAGTAACACTAACCCTAAACCTAACACTATACCTAATCTACCAGTAACCCTAAAATTAACTCTAACCCTAACCCTAGGCCTCAATCTAATTCTCTTTCTATCCATAATCCTAACCGTAACATTAACCCTAACTCTAACCCAAACACAAAATATAAACTAAGTATAACACTAACCCAAACACTAAACCTAAACATAACCATAACCATAAACGGAACAAAAATCCTAAACCTCATCCTAACCCTAACCCTATTTTTAACCCTAAACCATTCAGAAAACATAAACCTAAACCTTACCATAACACAAATTATAATTCTTACCCTAACACTAACCCTAACCCTAACCTAAACATTAACAAAAACTTAACCCCAACTGTAATGCTAATTCTAACACTAACCCTAACCCTAAAAGTAAACCTAAACCCATCCCGAACACTAACACTATTTCTAACACTAACCCTAGCACTAACACTTACACTAAACCTAACCCTAAACCTAAAGCTAACCATAACACAAAGCATAACCGTAACCCTAACACTAACCTTAACACTAACCAAAACCTCATCCTATCCATAACGCTAAACCTAACCTTAAACCTATTTCTAAGCCTCATTCTAACTCTAATAATAACCATAACACTAACACTAACCCTATCACTAATCCTGACACCAAACCTAAACCTAACCCTTACCCTAATATAAAACATTACCATAAACCTAACAATAATACTAAAACTAATAATAACCCTAAACCTAACTCTAAAACTAATCCTAAACCTAACCCAAACCCTAACCCCAACACTAACACTAACACTAACCCTAACCCTAACCCCATCACTAACCATAAGCCTAAACCTAACCCTAATCCTTACACTAACCTTAACACTAACCCTAACACTAACCCTAATCTTAAACCTAACCCTGACCATAACACTAATCCTAAAACCTAACACTAACCCAAACCCTAACACTAATTCTAACCCTATTACTAACCATGAAAATAACCATAACTGAAATCCTGACCTTAACAGAAACCCTAACTTTAACCCGATTCCGAACACTAAACCTAAACCTATCTCTAACCCTAATACTGTTCCTAAACATAACCCTAATGCTAACAAGTCTCACCCTAAATTTAACCTTCACCCTTACCCTAACACAAATGCTAATCCTAACCCTTACACTAAACCTAATCTTACCCTAACCCTAAACTAACCCTAAACCTAAACCTAACACTGACCCTAACCATAACCCTAACCCTAACATGAACCCTAACCGAATCCTTAACTCTAACTCTAACACAAACCTAAACCTAACCATAAACCTAACCCTAACACGAACTCTAACTGTTACACTTACCTTAAACATAACCATAACCATAGCACTAAACCTAATCCTAACCCTAACCATAAGCCTAACAAAAAACCTAACCCTAAACCAAACCCTACCCCCAAAACAAACCCTAACCCTAGCCCTAACACTAACCTAATGCTAAACTTAACCCTAATCCTAACACTAACACTAACCCCAACGCCAACCCTATTACTAACCCTAACCCTAAATCGAACCCTAAACCAAACACTAAACCTAACCCTAACCCTAAACCTAACTGTAACCCTAACTTATATATAACCCTAAAACTAAGCCTAAATCTAAACCTAAGCTTCACTCTAACCCTAATACTAACCATAACCATAACCCTTATCGTTTCCTTAAACCTAACACAAACCCTAAAACTAACCCTTACCCTAACACAAAGCATATACTTCACCCTAAACCTAATACTAACACTAACCCTAACCCTAACCTGAACCCTAAAACTGACCTTAACCCTAACCTGAGCAATAATCCTAACCCTAACCCTAACACAAACCATAAACGGAACACTAACCCTAACCCTAACACTAACCCAAACCCTAACCCTAAACCTAACCCTAACTCTTATATTAAAACTAAACCTGGGTTGGGGATGTTGCTTCAGGAGTAGCTCGCTCGCCTGGCATGTGTGCAGCCTGGGTTTGATCCTCAGAGCCACATACAAAACAAAGATGTTCTGTCTGCTGAAAACTAAAAAATAAATATTAAAATTCTGTCTCTCTCTCTCTCTCTCTCTCAAAAAAAAAAAACTAAACTTAACAGTAAACCTAACCATAACACTAACCCTAAGCTTAAACCTAAATCTAATACTAAACCTAACCTGAACCCTGAACCTAACAGTATCTCTAAACCTACAGCTAAACCTAACACTATTCCTAACCCTAATTCTAACCCTTACCCTAACACTAAGAATAAGCCTAACACTAAAACTAAACCTAACACTAACCCTAACTCTAACCCTAACCCTAATCTTAACATGAACCCTAATCTTAACCCTAACACTAATGATAACCCTAACCCTAACCTAAACCTAACCCTAAACCTAAACCTAAACCTAACCATAACCCTAATCCTAACCATAACACTAACCATAGCACTATCCCTAAACTTAACACTAACATTAACCCTAACCTAACTCTAAACCTAACATTCAACCTAACCCCAAAACTAACAGTCATACTAACTGTAATCATAACCCTAATACTAAGCCTAAACCTTACCTTAACTCTAATCAAACACTAACATTAAAACTAACGCTAATCCTAACACTAACCCTAACCCTAATGCTAACCCTAACCTTAACCGTATAACTAACACTAAGCAAAACCCTAAACAAAAACCTAAATCTAACCCTAACACGAACCATAACCCTAACCCTAACCCTAAGTAAACCTAACCCTAACCCTATCCCTAACATGAAAACTAACCCCCACCCCAACCTGATCCCTAACATTAATCCAAACCCTAAATCTAACCCTAACTTAACACTAACCCTAAACCTAACTGTAGCCCTAATCCTAACACTAACTCTAACCATAACACGAACCCTAAACTTAACACTAACCTTAAACCTAACCCTAACCCTAACCCAAACATTCACCCTAACCCTAACAAAATATTATCTCTAATCATAACTCTAACCCTAACCTAAACATTACATTAACTCTAACCCTAACACTAACACTAATCCTAATCCTAACACTAATGCTAAAACCTAACACTACCCCTAACCCTACTAACCCTAAATGTAACACAAACCCTAACCCAAACCATAACCCTAATCCTAAAATAACACTAACCCTAATCCTAACCTAACCCAAATCTAACCATAAGCCTAAATTTAAAACTAACCCAAATATTAACTCTGAACTTAACCCTAATCCTAACCCAAAACTAAACCCTAAACCTAAAAATAACCCTTACATTAAAACTAAACCTAACTCTAAACCTGACACTAACCATAATCCTAACTCTAACAGTAACCCTAAACCTCATTATAATGCTAAACCAAACACTAATGCTAACCATAACCCTATCAGTAACCCTAACACTAACCCTAAACGTAAACCTAACACTAAACTTTACCCTAACACTAACACGAACCCTAAGACAAACACTAACCCTAACTTAAAATTAACCCTATCCCTATCCTTAACAGGAACGCTAAACCAAAACCTAATCCCAACCCTAACACTAACCCTAACACTAACCCTAAACCAAATCCTAACCCTAACACTAACCCTAACCCTATCCATAACCTAACCCTAACCCTAAATGTAACACTAACACTAAGTCAAATTATAACCCTAAACCTAAACTAAACCTTACCCTAACACTGACCCTAACCCTAAAACTAACCCTAACCCTAACACTAACACTAACCCTAACCCTAATCTTAACCCTAACCTAAACCTAACCCTAACTGTAGCACTAACACTAACTCTAATTATAAGCCTAAACCTAAACCTAAACCTTACCCTAACATTGACCCTAACCCTAACACTAAACCTAACCCAAACCCTAATCATAACACTATCCCTAGCCCTAAAACTAACCTGAATCCTAAATGCAAAACTAAACCTAATCCTAACCCTAACACTAACTGTAACATAAACCTTAAACTTCATCATAATCATAACCCTAAACCTAACCCTAAAGCTAACCCTAAACTTAAACATTAACAATAACCCTAACACTAACCCAAACTCTAACCCTAAACCTAATATTAACCCTAATTTTAACACTAACACAAACTCTAAAAGTAATGCTAAAACTAAACCTAACACTAAACCTAACCCTAATCCTAACACTATCAGTAACCATAAACCTACCCGCACCTAAACCTAACATAAACCCTACATTAACAGTAACCCTAACCCTAAACCTAACACTAAATCTAACCCAACCCCTAAAAGTAACACTAACCCTAATTTTACTCTTAAACTTAAAACTAACCCTAAAACTAACCCTAACCATAACCCTAAAAATAACCACAATCCAACCATAAGCCTAAAATAAACCCTAACACAAATCCTAACACTAACCCTAACACAAACCATAACCCTAACCCTAACACTAAACCAAACACTATCCCTAAACATAAACCTAACCTAAATTCTGACACTAACACTAACACTAACCCGAAACCTAACACTAACCCAATCCTAACACTAAACATAACCCTAATGCAAACCCTTACGCTAACACTAATGCTAAAACTAACCCTTAGCCTAAACCTAACACTAACCCTAAAACTAACCCTAACCGTAACACTAAACCTACCCCTAAACCTAACAGCAACACTAACACTAACCTTAACCCTAACCCTAAATCTGACACTAACATTAACCCTAAGCATAACACAGACCCTAACCCTTACCCTAAGCCTAAACTAACATGAACTCTAAAACTAACATTAACACTAACCCTAAACCTAACCTAACACAAAACCTAACACTAAAACTAATCTTAACCCTAACCCTAACCCTAACCTTAACCCTATCACTATTCCTAATCCTAACCCTATTCCTAACCCTACACCTCACCCTAAAGCTTACCCTACCACTAACACTAACCCTAACCCTAACACTTACCCTAACACTAATCTTAACACTTACACTAACCCTAACTCTAACCCTAATACAACCCTAACCCTAATCCTAACACAAACCTAATCCTAACCCTAAATCTAACACAAAACATAACCCTAAACCTAACACTAACCCTAACACTAATGCTAACGCTGTCCCTAATCCTAATTCTTACACTAAACCTAACCCAATCCCTAACCCTAATCCTCACTCTAATTCTGAATCTAACCCTAATCCTAAACCTAACCCTTACCTTAACACTAACCCTAAGCCTTACCTAGTCCTAACCCTAACCCTATCCTAACCCTATCACTAACCCTAACTGTAACCCTAACCCTTAACCTAATACTAACCCTAACTTTAACACTAGCATAACCCTAACACTCACACCAACACTAACCCTAACCATAGCCCTAACCCTAACACTAACCTTATCCCTAACCCTAACTCTAATCCTAATTCTACCTAACCCTAAACCTAAACCTAACACAAATCTTAACCCTAACCCTAACCTCAACACAAATCATAACCCTAACCATAACGTTAACACAAACCATAACCCTTGACATAACACAAACCCTAAACCTAACCCTAAAACTAACCCTAATCAAAACACTAACAGTTACCCTAATCCTAATCCTAAATGTAAAACTAATCCTAACTCTAAACATGACCCTAACACTAACACAATCTCTAACCCTTTTCCTAAAACAAACCTTAAACCTAACATGAAACCTAACCCCAACTTAAACACCAAAATTAAAACTAACCCTTACCCTACAACTCACCCTAATGCTAAACCTAATCCTAACCCAAACACTAATCCTTACCCTAACCCTACTACTAACTCTTAAACTAACCCTAACCCAATCCTTAACCCTAATTCTCACCCTAATTCTAAAATTAACGCTATTACTAATGCTAATCCTAACCCTAAACTTAACACTAACCCTAACCATAACCTTAAACCTAACCCTAATCCTAACCATAAACTTAACCCTAACCGTAACACACACTGTAACCCTAATCTTAACACTAAAACTAACCCTAAACTTATCACTAAATTAAACATCCACCCTAACCCTCAAGCTACCACAAACGGTAATCCTATCCCTAATATAACCCTAAATCTTAAACTAACCCTATCCTTAACCCAATCCCTAATCATAAACCTCACTCTAATTCTAAAACTATCTTAACCCATACCCTAACACTAACCCTAACCCTAAAGTTTACTGTAACACTAACAGTAACCCTAAGCATAATACTAATCCTAAACTTATCCAAAATCCTAACACTATTTCTAACCCTACCCATAACCCTAAACCAAAAAATAACACTAACCCTAAACTTAACCCTAACTGTAACACTAACACGAACCCTAACCCTAACACTAACCCTAAAACTAACCCTAATTCTAAACCTAACACTAACCCTAATCCTAACACTAACCGTAATGCTAACACTAACCTTAACCCTAACACTAAATCTAACAATAACCCTAACCCTAACCATAAACCTAACCCTAACATTAACCTTAACTTTAACCCTACAATGAACCCTAAAACTATCATGAACCTTAACCCTGAACCTGACTCTAAACCTAATCTGAACCCTAACACAAACACTACAACTAAACCTAACCATGTTCATAACCCTAACCCAAACCCTAACACAATCACTAAACCTAATCATAACCCTACTCCTAACCCTAAGCCTAACCCATATCCATACCCTAACACTAACCCTATCCCTAACCCTAACACTAACCGGAACCCTACATTTAACCCTAACACTAACCCTAACCCAAACTCTAATCCAAATCCAACCATAACCCTAACCTTAACACATACGCTAACCCTATCCCTAACCCTAACACAAACCATAATCCTATCTCTAACACTACCCCTAACACTAACCCTAACCCTAAACCTATATCTTAAACCAACTCTAAACCTAACCTGATCCCTAACTCTAAACCTCACCCTGATTCTAACCCTAACCCTAACTCGAACCCTAAACCTAACATTAACCTTGTACCTAACTCTAACCACACACTGACAGTAACCATAACTCTAACCCTACAATGAACATTAATCCTAACATGAACCTAATTCTAAAACTAACACTTACCCTAACCCTAACCCTGACCCTAACACTAAAACTAAACCTAACCATAACCCTAACACTAAACATAACCCTAAATCTAACCCTAACCCTACCACTAACCCAAACTCTAACCCTAACCCTATCACAAACCCAAAATCTATCCCTAAAACTAACACTAATCCTAACTGCAACCCAAAACCTAATGCTAATCCTAATCGTAACCATCAACCTAACCCTAACACAAACCTTAACTCTAACTGTAGCACTAACCATAACCCTAACCCTAACATTAACACTAAAGCAAACTACAAGCCCAAATATAACCATAACTGTAACCCTAATCCTAACACTAACCCTAAAACTAACAGTAACCCTAATATTAACACTACACCTCACCCTAAACGTAACCATGACCATAACAATGACTCTAACTCTAACCCTAACACAAACCCTAAATTAACTCTAACCCTAAGTGAAAAACTAATCCTAACCCTAAACCTAACCCTAACCATGAGAGTAACCATAACCCTATCCAAAAATTTACACCTAACCCTAACACTGTACCTAGTACTAACCCTAAAACAAACCCTAAACCTAACCCTAAAATTAACCCTAACACAAACCCACACCCTAACATAAATCAAAACCAAATGCTAACCCTAACCCTAACTCTAACACAAACCCTAACAGAAACCAAAACACTATCCCTAACCTAACCCTAACCATAACCCTTACCTAAACCTATCCCTAACCCTAACCCTAACACTAACCCTAACCCTATTCCTAACCCTAACTCTTACCCTATCCCTAACACTAATATTAATACTAACCCTAAACCTAACCCTAACCCTAACCCTAAACATAACACTAACATTAACCTTAACCCTAACCCTAACATTAAACTTACCCTAACCATATCCCTAACACTAACCCTAACACTAACCCTAAATCTAACCACAATCTTAATCATAACCATAACCTTACCTCTAACTCTAACCCTAACACAAACCCTAAATTTAACACAAACCCTAACTCCAATACTAACACTAACTCTAATCCTAATACTATCACTAACCATATCCCTAACTCTAAATCCAACACTAACCTTAAACTGAAACCTAAACCTAATTCTATCCCTAACACAAACACTAACCATAACCCTACCACTGAACATAATAATAACCCTAAAGCTAACAGTAAACCTAATCCTAACTGTAAATCTAACTTTACCTACAAACATAACCCTTACCCCAACCATAACCCTAACTTTAAATCCAACACTAACCCTAACACCAATCCTAAACCTAAACCTAACACTAAAGCTAACCCTAACATGAACCCTAAATCTGACCCTAACCCTAACACTAAACCTAAACCTATGTATAAACCTAAACCCAACACTAATGGTAACCCTAACCCTAACCCTAACGTTAACCCTAACCATAAACCTAACCATAACCCTAATTCTAACATGAACACTAACCCCAACCCTAACCCTAAACCTAACACTAACCCTAACACTAACCCTAACCTAATTCTGAAACTAACCACAAATTTAACCCTAATACTAATCCTAAACATAACTCTAATCTTAATCTTAATCATAACCCTAACACAAACCCTAACACAACCCTAACACTAACGCTAACGTTAACCCTAACACTATCCCTAAACCTAACACTAACCCTAAAACTATCCCTAAAGCTAATCCTAACACTAGAACTATCCATAAACCTAACCCTAATTTCAACCCTAATACTAACCCTAACCCTAACCCTAACCCTAACCCTAAAACTAACCCTGACCCCAATCCTAACTCTAACGTTAACCCCAACCCTAACCCTAATCCTAACAATAACCCTAACCCTAACCCTAACAGTTACCCTAACCCTAACGCTAATGCTTACTTTGACCCTAACACCACCCTAACCCTAACCCTAACCATAACACTAACTTAACCCTAATCATAACCCTAACCTAACTTTAATTCTAACCCTACCCTTAACCTTAACCCTAATACTAATCCTAAATCTAATTTTAACCCTAACCCTGATACTAACTTTAACCCTAAGCCTAATACTAACCCCTAAACAAACCTTACCATAAACATAACACTAACCCTAATTGTAACCTTAATTCTAACACTAACCCTATTCCTAACCATAAATTTATCACTAACCATAACATAAACCTAACCCTAATCCTATGCCTAACACTAACACTAACCCTAACCCTAAACTTAATCCTAAAACTAACCCTAACCCTAAACATAAACCCCAATCTAACCCTAAAATATAACCCTAACCCTAACTCTAACACTCACACTAACCCTAACACTAAACCTAACACTAACCCCAACCTTAACACTAAATCTAATCCTAACTCTAACCGTAACCCTAACACTAAACCTAACACTAATCCAAACCCTAACCCTAACCCTAACACTAAACTTAACACTAACCTTAATCTTAACCGTAAAACTTACAGTAACCCTATCTCTAACCCTATCCATACCTTAACCCTAACCCTAACACTACCCCAATACTAACCCTACCGTAATCCTAATCTTAACTCTAACCCTAACACTAACCCTTACCATAACCATATGGTGACCCTAAAAGTGACTTTAACCCTAACCCTGTCCCTAACAATATCCCTAACACTAAACCTATCCTTAATCTAACCCTAAAATTTACCCTAAACCTAATCCTAACCCTAACACTATCCCTAACTTTAATCCTAACTCTAACCCTAACCTTAAGACTAACTCTAACTGTAAATATAACACTAAACCTAACACTAAACCTAATTCTAATTCTAACCTTAACAGTAAACCTAACACTAACTCTATCACTAACCCTAACACTAATGCTAAACTTAATCCTACCCTAACCCTAACTCTAATCGTAAACCCAACACAAACCCTAACCCTACTCTAACCTGAACCCTAACACAAACAAACCCTAACCCTAACTCTAATCCGAATCCTAACACTGACTCTAACCCTATTGCTAACACTAACCCTATCCCTAACACTAACACTAACACTAACAAAAAAACCAACCCTAAACCTAACACTATCCCTTACCCTAACACTAACCCTAAACCTCATCCTAACCCTAACCCTTACCCTAACCCTAAGCCTAACCCTAGCCCTAAACCTAACACTAAACCTAACCCTATCTCAAACCCTATCACTTTCCCTAAGTCAAACCCTCACCTTAATGCTACCATAGTCGTAATCTTAATCCTTGACCTACACCAAATCCTAACTCTATTACAAGGCCTATCCTAGCCCTCATTGTACCTCTAACCCTAACCCCAACACTGACCTTATTCTGACCCTAAAACTAATCCTATTTCTTAACCTGACAATAAGACTAAACTGAAACCTAACACTACTCCTAGCGGGAAACCTATACCTAAACCTAACAGTAACACTAGCACTAGACCAAACCTAATCCTAAATATACTCATAAATGTAGCCCTAGCCCTAAACAAAAACCTAGCACTAGCCCTAAGATAACCATAAATGTAACGTAAAGACCAACCCTATCCCTTGACCCAACGCTAATCTTAATTCTGGCAGTCACCTTAAACCTAACCCCATCAGGAACAATGACCCTTAACCTAACAAAAACCCCAGCTCTTAACCTTATCCTAACCAAAATCTTAACCCTATCACAAGACTTATCCATAACCCTGACCCTAAAATTTGCCATAACCATTTCTCTAGCTCTTACATTTCCCATAGCCTTAATGCTAACCCTAAACCTCACACAAAACCTAGGCCTTATCCTAGTCCTAAACGTAGCACTAATTGTAATTCTAACAATAACCCTAGATCTAAACCTAACCCTACCCTCGCCCTAGCCCTAATCGTACTTCAAGCTCTAACCCTTACCCTAAACATAACACTGAAACTATACCTGACACTAACCCTAGGCCTAACCCTAACCCTAGCCCTAAACTTAACATTATCCCTATCCCTTACCTAAGCTCTAACCCTATCCATTACCCTAAAGATAACCCTAACTCAAATGCTAACCCTAGGACCAATGCTAACCCTATCGCTAACACTAACCCTATCCATTACTCCAAATCTAACCTGAACCCTAAATCTAACCCTATCCATAATCCTAACACTAATCCTAACCCTAATGCTAATTCAATCCTTAAACATATACCTTAACTTAAACCAAAGTCTACATGGACCCTGACCCTAATAATACACCTAGCTTTAAACCTGATCCTTACCCTAAACCTAACCCTTACACAAGACATAGCCATAACTTAAGTCTAAAACTAACACTAACCATAAATCTAGAACTGACATTAGCCCTAGTCCTAATCCTAGCCATAGCCCTAAAAGAAATCCTCATCCTAGCCCTAAACATAGCCTTAATCCTAATATTAGCCCTAACCATAATTCTAACCTTTGCCCTAGCCCTAAACCTAGATATAATCCCATCCTTTCCCCTAAACATAACCCTAACCCTAAATCTAACATTAACCCATACCCTAGCCCTAACCCTAGGCCTAATCCTAACACTCAACTTAGCCCTAAATCTAGACCTAATTTAGCCCTAAACCTAAACCTATCCATAACCCTAGCCCTAAGACTAACTCTAACTCTCACCCCAGCCCTATTTATAGTTCCAACTCTATCCTTTACCATAACCCTAAGAATCGCCGTAAACCTAGCCATAGCCCTAAACCTAGATCTAACTATAACAATAAATCTAAGCCTAAACCTCAACATAACACTCGCCTTAACACTAATGCCAATCCTAAAAGTAGCCCTAATCCTAGCCCTAGCAGTAAAACAAATCTGAGCCAAAGCCCTAACCCTAACCCTATCCAAATCATAATCCTAGACATGACATTACACCTATCTCTAATTTTTACCCTAACCCTTACACAAACTCTTACCCTACACCTAGCCTTATCCCTAGCCCTAATTGGGTCTATAACTAACTCTGTTCAGTAACACTGATCCTGACTCTGATGGTAACACTAACCCTATCTCTAATCATCACCCTTAACCAAAACACAATGTAAAAACTAGAATTAGACATAATGCTAAACTTAATACTAGCCCTAATCATAACCCTAGTTCTAACATTAGCCTTAGGCTTACAGAGCCCTAACCTAACCCCAAACCTATCCCTAATCAGAGCCCTAACCCCAGATTTAAACCTATTCCTAACCCTTATTCTAGCCCTAACACATAACCTAAACATAACTATAAACCTAAACCTTGTTCTAACCTGAAATCTAACCAAAACCATTGCCAAAAGCCTATCCATAATCCTAGCCCTATACCTAGCTATAATCTTATCCATTACCCTAACCATAACCCTAACTGAATTCTAACTCTAGGCCTAACCCTAACCATAGCCCTAACCTAACCATAACCCTAGCCTTAACTGTAGCTCTAACCCAATCCATTATCCTAAAAATACTCATAACCAAATTATATTCCTAATCCTAAACCTAACCCTATCCCTAACCCTAAACCTATCCATTACTCTAAATTTAATCTTAACCCTAAACCTAACCATATCTATTATTCTAACCCTAACACTAAACCTAATGCTAATTTGAGCCCTAAGCTTAAACCTTAACCTAACCCATACCCTAACACTGACTCTGACCCTAATAATACCCCTGGCTGTAAACCAGACCCTTACCCTCAACCTAACACTAACAATAGACCTGGCCATAATCCTTAGTCTAAAACTATCCCTAAACATAACCCTAGACCTAACATTAGCCCTATCCCTATCCTAGCCCTAACCCTAACAAACTCCTAGCCCTAATCCTATCCCTAAGCCTAGCTTTAATCCTAAACCTAACATTAACACAAGCCCTAACTCTAATTTTATGCCTTGCCCTAGCCCTAAATGTAGCTGTAATATCATACCTTACCCTAACCCTAACACTAAACCTAACCCTAGCCCTAAACCTAGGCCTAAACCTACCACTAACCATAGCAATAACCGTAGCCCTAATTTAGCCCTAACACTATCTGCAGCACTAAGACTCACTCTAACTCTAGCCCTAGTGCTATCCCTAGTTCTAAAAATATACCTTACCATAACTCAAACCCTACTCCTATCTCTAGCCTCAATCCTAACCCTAAACTTCACCCTAACCCTAAACCAAACCCTAACACTACCTCTACCGGTAACCTTATTCCTAAACCTAACAGTAACACCAGCACTAGACCTAACTGAATCCTAAATAGAGTCATACATCTAGCCCTAGACCTAAACAAAAACCTAGAACTAGCCCTAACAATAACCCTTAACCTAACGTAAAGACTAAAGCTATCACTAGACCAAACACTAGTCCTAATTGTGGCCCTAACCCTAAAATGAACCCTAACCCAACAATGACCCTTAATTTAATAGTAACCCTACTTCTAAACCTTATCCTAAACTAAAACCTAACCCTAACACTAGACTTATCCATAATTCGGACCCTAAAACTAGCCACAACCACATCCCTGCTTTTACATTACTGAAATTCCTAACGTTAGCCCTAAACATCACACAAAAGCTAGCCCTTATCTTAGCCCTAAACCTAGCCCTAATCATAACTCTTACCATAACCTTAGACCTAACCCTAATGAAAACCCTCGCCCTAGCCCTAACCCTAGCTTAAACTCTAATTCTTAGCCTAAAGATAACCCTAAAACCAAAACCAAACCCTACCCCTGACTCAAACCCTAATCCTCACCCTAGCCTTAACCCTAGCTCAAATGCCTACATTTACCCTAAACCTAACACTAACATTAACCCTAGGCCTAACCTGAACCCTAACCCTAATCCTAACCTTAATCCTAGCCCTAACATAGCCCTAACCCTATACATTACCCAAAAGAAAAGCCTAAACAAAATGCTAACCCTAGGCCTAATGATAACCCTATCATTAACACTAACCCTATCCATTACTCTAAACCTAACCGGAACTATAAACCTAATTCTATCCATTACCCTAACACTAACCCTAACCCTAACCCACCACTAATTCAATCATTAACCTTAAATCTTAACCTAAACCCTACCCATACCCTGACTCTAATAATAAACCTAGCTCTAAATTGACCCTTACACCAGACAGAGCCATAACCTAACACTAAAACTAATACAAACCATAAACCTAGACCTGACATTAGCTCTTGCCCTAATCCTAGCCATAGCCCTAACACAAACCCTCAGCCTAGCCTTAAACCTAGGCTTAATCCTAACCCGAAACATAACCTTAGTCCTACCCTAATTCTAACCCTCACCCTAACCCTAAACCTAGCTATAAGTGTATCCTTTCCCTTAACCTAATACTAAATCTAACATTAACACTAACCCTAAACCTAGGCCTAAACTTAACACTAATCCTAGTGCTAATCCTAGCCCTAATTTAGCCCTAACCCTAAACCTACCCCTAAACTTAGCCCAAAGACTACCTAAAACTCTCACCCTAGCCCTATTTGTAGTTCAAACCCTATCTGTTACCATAACCCTAACACTAGGCCTAAACTTAGCCCTAACCCTAGCCATAGCCCTAAACCTAGATATAACCATAACAATAAATCTAAGCCTACACTTCACTCTACCACTAGCCCTAACACTGTTGCTAATCATAAAACTAGCCCTTACATTAGGCCTAGATCTAAAACAAAACTGAGCCATAGCCCTATTCCTAAAACAAGCCTAACGTTAACCCTAGACCTGATATTAGCCCTATCCCTGGCCCTAATCCTAGTTCTAAGCCTAGCCTTAGTCCTAACCCTGATCTTAATCCTATCTCTAACCCTAATTTTATCCCTTGTCTGAGCACAAAACATATCTGTAATATCATACCTTACCATAACCCTAACAATAACCTGAAACCTAGCCCTAATCCTAGGCCTAAACCTAACACTAACCCTAGCACTAATCCTAGCCCTAATTTAACCCTAACAATAAGCCTAACCCTATCTCTATCCCTAAGACTAACTCTAACTGTTGCCCTTGCCCTATACATAGTTCTAAACTTATCCCTTACCATAACCCAAAACCTAGCCCTATCCCTAGTCCCAACCTTAGCCCTAACCTTTGCCCTACCCCTAAACTTGGATCAAACCTTAACCTTAAGCTTAAATCTCGCCCTAACACTAGCCCTGACACCAATGCTTAATTGAAAATTAGCCCTAACCCTACCCTAGCCCTAAAACAAAACCGACCATAACCCTAATTTTTAACCTAACCAAACCCTAACACTACACCTAGCTCTAAACGTAGCCCTAATTTGATTTTTAACCCTAACCCTAAAAATGACCCTGACTCTAACTTGGGCCTTAATACTAACCCTAGCTCTAAACATTCCCTTGATGGTAAACCAAGAACTAGCCCTAATCAGAAACCAAGTTCTTTTATTAGCCATATCCCTAATGCTAACACATATCTTGCACTAGTCCAAGCCTTAACCCTAGGTTCAACTCTAAGACTAACCCTAACCCTAACCTTATCCTAACCCTATCACTAATCCTAACCCTACCTCTAACCTTAATATTTACTCTAAGCCAAACCCTCACCCTAATGCTACCCTAGTCCTAACACTAATCCTAATCCTTAGCCTATCCCAAACCCAACTCAATTACTAGTCTTAACTCTATGCCTCATTCTATCTGTAGCCCTAACCCAAACCCTGACCCTTATTCTGACCCTAACTCTAACCCTAGATCTAAACCTAACACTAACCCTAAACCGGAAACTAACTCTACTTCTACCAGTAAACCTATACCTAAACCTAACAGTAACACTAGCACTAGACCAGACCTAATACTAAATAGAGTAAAAAACCTAGCCCTAGTTCTAAACAAAAACCTGGAACTAGCCCTAACAATAACCATTAACCTAACACAAATACTAACCGTATCCCTATACATAATGCTATTCCTAATTCTGGCCCTAACCCAAATCCAAACACTGACCCTTACCCTAACACAAAGCCTAGCTCTAAACCTTTTACAAACCCCAAACCTAACCCTAACACTAGACTTATCCATAACCCTAACTCTAAAACTAGCCATAACCATAACCCGAGCTCTTAAATTACCCACAGCCCTAACGCTAACCAAAAACTTCACACAAACCTATCCCTTATACTAACCCTAAATCCAGCCCTATTTATTACCCTAACTGTAACCCAGACCTAACTCTAACCCAAACCCTTGCCCTAGTCCTACACCTAGCTCAAACTCAAACCCTTTCCCTAATCATAACTCTAATCCTAACCCTAACCCTAGCTCTGACTCTAACCCTAACCTTTGCCCTAAACCTAATCCTAGCTAAAACCCTAATACTTACCCTAAACCTAACCCTGACATTAATCCTAGGCCTAACCCTAACCTAGCCATAAATTTAAACATAAACCTAGCCCTAACCTTAGCTCTAACCCTATCCATAACCCTAAATATAAGCCTAAAACAAATGCTAACCCTAGGCCTAAGGCTAATAACCTATAGCTAACAGTAACCATATACGTTACTGTAAACCTGACTTGTATCCTAAATCTAACTCTATCCATTATCCTAATCCTAAACTAAAACCTAATGCTAATACAAGCCTTGACCCTAAACCTTAACATAAACCAAACCATACCTGGACCCTGACCCTAATAAAACACCTAGCTCTAAACCTGACCCTTACCCTAAAAGTAACACACTAGACCTAGTCATAACCTAACCATAAAAATACCACTTAATATGAACCTAGACCTGACATTAGCCCTACACCTAATCTTAGCCCTAGCCCTAACACATACCCTCATCCTGGCACTAAAACTAGCCTTAATCTTAACCTGAACCTAACCCTATCCCTAAATCAAATTCTAACCTGAACCTAGATCTAAAACTAGCTATAACACCATCCCTTCCCCTAAATATAACCCTAACACTAACACTAATCATAACCCTAGCCCTAACCAAAGGCCTAACCCTAACATTAACCCTAGCACTTATCCTAGCCCTAATTTAGCCCTAACCCTAAACCTACCCCTAACTCTAGCACTAAGAATAACTCAAATAGCACCTCAGTCCTATTTCTAGTTTTAACACTATCCATTTCCGCAACTCTATCCATTACACTAGCCCTAATCTTAACCCTAATCTTAACCCTAATGCAGGCCCTAGACCTAAACCTTGATCTAACCATAACAATAAATCTAAGCCTAAACCTCATCCTAACACTAGCCTTAACACTAGCCCTAGCTCTAAAACAAAACTGAGCCATAGCCCTAACCCTAACTCTAGCCGAACGGTAATGCTAGACCTGACATTATCCCTATCCCTAATTCTTACCCTAAACCTAACACAAACCCTAACCCTACAACTAGCCATAATCCTAGCCCTAATTTGAGTCCTATCCCTATCCCTGATCAGTAACACTGATCCTGACTCTGACCCTAACACTAAAACTATCTGTAATCATCTCCCTAAACCTAAACCTAATCTAAACACTAGACCTAGAACTAATGCTAACTCTGAAACTAGCCCTAATCTTAACTTTAGTTCTTACAATAGCCATAGTCCTACCTTATCTTTAATCTAACCAAAAATAACCAGCCCTAAACCTACCCTAGCCTTAAAAGAAATAGAAAACCTGGCCCTAATCTGAGCCCTAACCTTAGCTTTAACCCTATCCCTAACCCTAACCCTAGCTCTAAAACTTAACCTAAACTTAACCTAAAACACTAAACCTTGACCTAACCCGAACCATGACCCTAAACTTAACCATAACCCTAGCTCAAACCCTAGCTCTAATCTTATTTATTACCCTAAACATAACCCTAACCGAATTCTAACCGTAGGCCTAACACTAACCATAGCCCTAACCTAAAAAATAACCCTAGCTCTAAGTGTAGTTCTAATTCTATCCAATAACATAACCATAACACTAATGGAATTCTATCCCTAGGCTTAACCTTAACACTATTCCTAACTCTAAGGCTGCCCATTATCCTAAACCTAAACTGAACCATAAACCTGACCCTATCCATTACCCTAACCCTAACACTAATTAACCCTAATGCTAATTTGAGCCCTAAACATAAACCTTAACCTAAAACATATCCTAACCCTGATTCTGACCCTAATAATACCCTCGCTGCAAAGCTGAACCTAACACTCAACCTAATGCTTACAATAGATCTGGCTATAAACCTAACCATAAATTTATCCCTAACCATAATCCTAGACCTGACGTTAGGCCTATCCCTAATCCTAACACTAAGGCTACCACAAAAACTAGCCCTAATCCTAGAAGTAAGCCTAGACTTAATCCTAACCATAACCTTAATCCTAGCCGAATTCTTAATTTTATCCCTTTATCTAGCCCTAAACGCAGCTGTAACATCATACCTTACCCTAACCCTTGCACTAAACCTAGGCCTAAACCTAACACTAACCCTAGCAATAATCCTAGCCCTAATTTAGCCCTAACTCTAAACCTAACCCTATCGCTAAACCAAAGACTAACTCTAACTCTCTCCCTAGCCCTATCCATAGTTTTAAACCTATCCGTTACTATAACCCAAACTCTAGGCCTATCCCTAGCCCCAACCTTAGCCCTAAATTTTGCCCTAGCCCTAAACGTGAATATAACCCTAATCTTAAGCCTAAAGCTCACTGTAACACTAGCCCTGACCCTAATGTTAATTGAAAAACTAGCCCTAACCCTAACCTAGCCCTAAAATGAAACTGAGCCATATACCCAACCCTAACCTTTAACGAAAACCAAACACTAACTCTAAACCTAGCACTAAACCTTGCCATAATTTGAGTGCTAAACCTAACCCTAGAAGTAACCCTGACCATGACTCGGATCGTAACACTAACCCTAGCTCTATACATTGTCCTAACGCTAACTCTAGAACTAGCCCTAATCAGAAACAAAGTTTTTTCATTAGCCATATCCCTAAATCTAACATAAATCCTAGCACTATTCCAAGCTCTAACCCTAGAATTAACCCTAAGTCTAACCCTAACCCTAACCCTAGACCTAAACCTATCTCTAACCCTAATCCTGCATCTAAACCCATCACTTTCCCTAAGAGAAACGCTCACACTAATGTTACCTAGTCCTAACCCTAATCCTTAGCCTATCCCAATCCCCAACTCTATTACTAGTCCTAATGCTAGGCCTCATTCTGGCTGTAACTCTAATCCAAAACCTGATCCTCATTCTGACTCTAACAGTAACCCTAGAACTAAATCTCACATAAACCCTAAACCAGACCGTACCCCTAACCTTACCAGTAATCCTGTAGCTAACCCTAACAGTAACACTAGCACTAGACCAAACCTAATCCTAAGTAGAGTCATAAATATAGCCCAAACCTAAACAAAAACTTGCACTAGCCCTAAAAATAACCCTTAACCTAACCCAAAGACTAACCCTATCCCTAGACTAAACACTAGTTCTAATTCTGACCCTAACTCTAATCCTAACACTAACCCTAACCCTAACTAATAGCCCTAATACTAGCCATAAACAACATACAAACCTAGCCTTATCCTAGCCCTAAACCTAGCCCTAATAGTAACCCTAACCATAACCCTAGCCCTGACTCTAACCCTAACAATCGCCCTAGCCCTAACCCTAGCTCATATCCTAACACTTACCCTAAACCAAACCCTGACACTAAACCTAGGCCTAAACCTATCCCTAGCCCTAATCCTAATCTTAAATTTAGTACTAATGTCAGCTCTAACCTTATCCATTAACATACAGATAAGCCTAACTCAAATGCTAATTGTAGGCCTAATGCTAACCCTATCACTAACACTAACCCTATCCTTTACTCTTAACTTAACCTGAACCCTAAACCTAAACCTATCCATTACCCTAACTCTAGCCCTAACACTAAAGCTAATTCAACCATTAAATCTAAACCTTAAACTAAACCAAACCTTACCCAGAACCTGACACTAATAATATACCTGGTTCTAAACTTGACATGTAACCTAAACATAACCCTTACACCAGACCTAGCCATAATCTAACCGTAAAACTATCCCTAACCATAACGTTAGACCTGACATTAGCTGTAGCCCTAATCCTAGCCCTAGCCCTTACACAAACCCTCAAATCTAGCCCTAAAGCTAGCCTTAGTCATAACCTGAACCCTAACCTAGCCCTAACCATAATTCTAACTCTTGCTGTATCCCTAAACCTACCTATAACCCCATCCCTTTTCCTAAACCTAACCCTGTCCCTAACATTATCACTAGCCCTAAACCTAGCCCTAACCCTAACCCTAACTTTAACACTAATACTAGCCATAATTTAGTCCTAACCTTAAACCCACCCCAACCCTAGTCCTAAGACTGATTCTAACTTTCACCCTAGACCTATTTGTAGTTATAACACTATCTGTTATCATAACTGTAACACTAGCCCTAACTTTAGCCCTAACCATAGCCCTAGCTCTAAACTTAGATATAACCATAGCAATTAATACAAGATTAAACTTCACCTTACTTCTAGCCCTAACACTAATGCTTATCCCAAAACTAGCCCTAACCCTAGCCCTAGCTCTAAAACAAAATTGAGCCATAGACCCAACCCCAACCCTAACCTAAACGTAACTCTAGACCTAACATGAACGCTATGCCTAATTCTTACCCTAATCCTAACACAAATCATAACCCTACACCTAGCCTTAACATTGACCTAATGCTAAACCTAGAACTAGCCCTAATCAAAATCCTAGTTCTTTCATTAGCTGTAGCCCTAATGCTAATGCAAATCCTAATACTATTCTGAGCCCTAAACCTAGATTTAACCCTAAACCTAAACCTAACTTTAACCCTAACTCTACCTCTCTCCCTATCCCTAATCCTAAGCCAAACCTTCACCCTAATGCTACACTAGTCCTAAACCTAAATCAAACCCTACTCAAACCCTGACCCCAATAATACACCTAGCTTTAAACCTGACCCTTAAACTAAACCTAACCATTTCACTAGACCTAGCCATAACCTAACCCTAAAACTAACCATAACCATAAACCCAGACCTGACATTAACCCCAGCCCTAACCATAGCCCTAACCCTAACACAACACTAGTCCTCATCTTAGGCGTATACCTAGCCTTAATCCTAACCCAAACCCTAATTCTAGCCCTATCTCTAATTTTAACCCTCACCCTAGACCTGAACTTAAGTATAACCCCATTCTTCCCCCTAATTCTATCACTAACCCTAACCCTAACACTAACCATATCTCTAGCCCTAACCATAGGTCTAACCCTAACACTAACCCTAGAACTAACCCTGGCCCTAATTTAGCCCTAACTCTCTACCCCTACCCTTGGCCCTAGACTAACCCTAACTCTCTCTCACACCTATTTCTCATTCTATTCCTATACATTACAATAAACCATACAAAAGCCCTAACCTTAGCCCTAACCCTAGCCCTAGACCCTACCCTGGATCTAACCACAACTCTACATTTGACCCTAAACCTAAGACTAATCCTCAGCCTACCACTAGAACTAAACTATTGCTAATCCTAAAACTATCCATAACCCTAGCCTTATCCCTTAAACAAAACTGAGCCAATGTCCTAACCCTAAATGTTAACCTAAACCAAACCCTAACTTTAAACCTAGCCATAACCTTCTAGCTCTAATTTATGTCCTAGTCCTAAAATTAACCCTGACCCTGACTTATATTTTAACACTAACCCATAGTTCTAAATATCACACTAAACCTAAAGATAATGCTAAAATTAGATTTAGATGAAATACTGACTTTAATCATAACCTTAGTTCTTATATTAGCCATAGCCCTAACCATAGTGCTAACACTAACACAAAAATATCCCTAATCAGAGCCCTAACTAGATTTAACCATAACCCTAACCCTAGCCATAAACCTAACCCTAACCGCAGCTCTAACCCTAACACTAACCCTATCCTTTGCGCTAAGCCAAAACATATCCATAATGCTAAACCTAGTCCTAATCCTAATCCATCGCCTAATCCAAACCCTAACCCTATTAGTAGTTCTAAACCTAGCCGTCATTCTAGCTCCAAACCAAACTCAAATCATTATCCTAACACAAACCCTCAGTCTAAATATGACCCTAACCCTAAACCAAACCCTAAAACTATCCCTACCAGTAAATTTATACCTAAACCTAAACATAACACTAGCCCTAGACCTAAGCCTAATCCTAAATTTAGCCATAATTCTAGACCTAGACCTAAAAATAACCTGGGCCCTAGCCCTAACATAATCCTTAACCTAAAGCAAACACTAACCCTATTCCTATACCTAACTCTAGACCTAACTCTGGTTTTCACGTTAAACCTAACTCTAACCTGAACAGTGACCCTAACACTAACACTAAACCTAGCTCTAAACCTGAACCTAACCCAAAAGCTTAACCTAACACTATACATAGCCATAACCCTAACACTAAAACTAGCTCTAATCAGAACCCTACATCTTACATTACACATAGCCTTAACCATGAGCCTAAACCTAACACAAAACCTAGCCCTAATTTGAGGCTTAAACCTACCGTAAGGATAACATAATCCTAAATATAGCCCTAACGCTAAGCCTCACTTTACATATAACCCTAGCTCAAAGCCTAACCCTTAGACTAAACATAACCCTAGCCCTATTCCTAAACATAAACCTAACTTTAGCCCTAATCCTAACCTTAACTCTAGTACTAACACTAGCTCTAACCCTAACATTACCCGAACCTAACCCTAATAATAACCCTAGCCCTAAAACTAACCCTAGCCCTAAACCTAATCATAATCCTAACCCTAGACCTAACCCTAGCCCTAAACCTAATCATAAACCTAACCCTAGACCTAATCCTTGCCATAAACTAAATCCTATCACTTACCATAAAACAAAACTAAACCTATCCCTAAACCTAAATTTAACCATAACCTAAAATTAACCCTAAACCTAATCTTACATCAAATCCTATTCATTACTCTAAAACTAACCCTAACCCTAATGAAAACACTAGCCCTAAACCCAAGCCTAGCCCTAACCATAACCATAACACTCACCCAGACCTAACACGAAACCTAACACTCCACCCAGCCCTAACTATAGCTAAAACCCTAACCCTTACCATAACCCTAACACTAGCCCTAACCCTAAACGTAACACTAACTGTAGCCCTAACCCTAATACTAAATCCAGCCCTAATCCTAGACCTAATTTAGCCCCATTCCTAACCCTAACCCTAACTCTAGAATTAAGACTAACTATAATTCTCACACAAGACCTATTCCTACTTCTAAACCTATCCCTTACAATAAGCCCAACCCAAGCCATAACCCTAGTCATAATTCTTAACCCAAGCACTAACTCTAGATTGAAATCTATCTCTAAAACTAACCCTAAACTGAGGCCTCAGCCTAACCCGGAAACTAGCTCTAACCCTAATGCTATTCCTAAAATTAGCCCTAACACTATCCCTAGCCCCAAAACAAAACTGAGACATGCCACTAACACTAACCCTTACCCTAGACCAAACCCTAAACCTACTCCAGCCCTAACCCTAGCCCTAATTTGAAACCTAACCCAAACACTAAAACTAACCATGACCCTGGCTCATATCCAAACACTAAACCTATTTCTAAACATCACCCTAACCATAATCTAACGCTAACACTAGACATAGCCTTAAACTTAAGCCTAAAACTAACCCTAATTGTACCCCTATTTCTTACAAGAGCCAAAACCATAACAGTAGCCCTAACTCTCTTGCAAAACCAACCCTAATCCAAGCCCTAACACGAGCTTTAACCCTAAACCTAACCCTAACACTCGTCCTAACCTTAGCTCTAAACCTATCCCTTACCTAAGCCAAACCCTCACCCTAATGCTAACCGTATTCTTAGCACTAATCCTTAGCCTAACCGAAATGTAACCCTATAACTAGTAATAACCCTAGCCTGCATTCTAGATCTAACCATAATCCATACCCTAACCCTATCCCTCACCATTATTCTGACCCTAACACTAATCTTAGGTCTAAATATAAACCTTACCATAAACGAAAACTTAAAACTAGCCCTACTGGTAAACTTATATCTAAACCTAACCCTAACCCTAGCCCTAGACCTAAACCTAATACTAAATCTAGCTTTTACTATAGCTCTAGACCTAAAGGCAAACTAGACCTAGCCCTAACAATAAGCCTTAACTTAACCCAAACTCTAACCCTACCTCTAGACCTAATCCTAGTCCTAATTCTCACTTTAACCCTAACCGTTACCCGACCCGAACACTGTCCCTGACACTAACACTAACCCTATCTCTAAACTTCACCCTAACCCTAAAACTAACCCTAAAACTACACCTACTCCTAACATAAACCATAAAACTAGTCTTAATCATTACAATAGTTCTTCCATTAGAAATAGCCCAAACCTATCAAAAAAGCTAGCCCTAATCCAAGCCCCACCTTAGCTTTAAGCCTAAAGCTAACACTAAAATAACCCTAGCCCTAACTATAACCCTAAGCCTAACCCTAGGCCTAATCCTAACTATAACCCTAACCCTACCCTTAGCTCTTACCCTATTCATTACCCTAAGATAATTATAATTCTTATGATAACCCTAGGCGGAACCCTAATCCTAGCACTAGCCTTAACCCTATCCATTAACCTACACCTAACCTGAAACCTAAACCTGTGTCATTACCCAATCCCTAAACAAAAGACTAATTTGAGCCCGAAATCTAAACCTTAACATAAACCTAACCCTAACCTTGACACTGACTCTTATAATAAGCATAGTTCTAAACCCGACCCTAATAAGAAACCTAAACTTTGCAATAGACCTAGCCATAAAACTAACCCTAAAACTATACCTAACCATATCCTAGACGTGACATTAGCCCTAGCTCTAATCCTACCCTAACCCTAAAACAAAACTTAGCCCACATCTTAGCCATGAACCTTGACTAATCATAACCCTAACGTTAACTCTAACCTTAACCCTAATTCTCACCCTAGTTCTAAAACTAGCTATATTCCTATTCAGTACCCTAAACCTAACCCTAATCCTAAACCTTACACTAAATCTAGCCCTAACCCTAGGCCTAACCCTAACACTAATCCTAGTTCTAATCCAAGCCCTAATTTAGCCCTATCCCAAACCCTCCCTAGCCCTAAGACTAACTCTAACTCTCACACTAGCCCTACACCTAGTTCTAACCCTATCCCTTACCATCACCATACACCTAGCCCTAAACATACCCCTACCCTAGCCCTATACTTAGCCCTATCTCTAAACCTAGATCTAAACCTAACTCTAAATGTAGCCTTAACCCTAAGACTGAATCGAGCCATAACACTACTCTTATCCCTAATCCTTAACTTAAGCCTAAATATCACACTTACGCTAGCCCTAACCCTATGACTAATCTTAGAACTAGTCCTAACTCTAACCCTAGCCCTAAAACAAAACCGATTCATAACCCTAACCTTACCCCTTAACATAAAACAAACCCTTACCCTACACCTACCCTAATTCTATCCCTAATTATAGTCTAACACTAACCCAAAAACTAACCCTGACCCTGACGCTGACCCTAATACTAACCAGGGATCTAAACATCATCATCACCATAAACCTAAACTTAACACTAGAACTAGTCCTAACTCTAATCCTATAACTAGCTGTAATCATAAATCTACTTCATATATTAGCAGTAGCCTTAACCCTAGCCCTAACCTAACCCAAAACCTAGCCTTAATCCGAGTCCTAAATCTAGCTTTAACCCTAAAATTAAACCTAACCCTAACCCAAACCCTAGCTCTAATCCTATACATAACCCTAGCCCTAACCTTAGGGCTAACCGTATCCATTACCCTAACGATAACTCAAACCCTTCTGATAACCCTAGGCCTAACTCTAACCCTAGCCATTACACTAAACAAAACCTAAACCCTAACACTAAACCTGTCATTACTCTAAACCTAAACTATAACCTAACCCAAACTCTAACCCTGACCATGACCCTAAAAATAACCCTGTATATAAACCTGAATCTTAATCTAAACCTAGTCCTTACACTGAACCAACTCCTAAACCTAACACTAAATCTAGCCCTAACTATAACCCTAGATATGAAAATAGCCCTAGCTCTAATATTATCCCTAACCCTAACACAAACCCCAAAACTCATCCTATCCATAAACCTAGCATCAGTCATTACCATAACCGTGAACTCTAGCCCTAATCCTAATACTAACCCTTCCCTAGTCCAAAACCTAGACAAAACCACATCCCTTACCCTAAACGTAACCCTAACTCTAACCCTAACCCTTGTCATCACAATTGCCCTGTCCTTAGCCCTAGCTTTAACACTAGATTGAAGCCTAACTTTAAATCTAACCTTAACTTGATGCCTAAACCTAAAACTAGCCCTAACACTGATGCTAATTATAAAACTAGCCCTAACCCTATCCCTAACACTAAACCTAGCCATAGTTTAATCCTATCCCTAACCGAAATCTTAGCCCTATGAATAACTCTAACTCTCACACTGACCCTATCACTCATTCTAATCCTATCCCTTCCCATAAACCTAACCCTATTCCAAATGCTAATCCTAACTCTTGCCTTAGGCTAAGCCCTAGCACTAATCTTAGATAGAAACCTAACTCTAAATCTAACCCTAAACTGAAGCCTAAGCCTAATTCTAAGACTAGCCATAACCCTAACACTAATCCTAAAAATTGTCATAAACATAACCCTAGCCCTAAAACCAAACTGAGTCAAAGCTCTAACCCTAAGCCTTAACCTAAACCAAGCCCTAAACCTACACCTAGCCCTAACCCCAGCCCTAATTCGAGTATTTAGCCAAATCCTAAAACTAACCTATCCTTACTCTGACCACAACACTAACCCGATGGCTAAACATCACCCTTACCCTAAACCTAACACTAAACCTAGCCTTAAAACACTAAAATTAGCTGTAATCATAACCCTAGTACTTACATTAGCCATAACCCTATCCCTGGCACTAACTTAACTCAAAACCTAGCCCTAATCATAACCGTAACCCTAGCCTTAAACTGATTTCTAACTCTATCAATTACCATAAACATAACACTAACCCTAATGCTAATTCTAGCCCTAATTTTAAACCTTAACCTATCCCAAACGCTAACCCAGTACTTGATCCTAACAATGCACCTAGCCCTAAACCTGATGCTAACACTAAATTACACTAGATGTACCCATAATCCTAAGCGTAAAACTGTCTCTATCTTTAACCATAAATCTGGACCTGAAATTAGCCCTAGCTCTAATCTTATCCCTAACACTAAAAAAAAAACCCTATCACTCATCCTAGCCCTAAACTTAGCCTTAATCATAACCCTAACCCTAACCGCAGCCCTAAACCTAATTCTAACTCACACCCTACCTCTAAACCTAGCTATAAAGCCATCCCTTACCCCAAACATTTGCCCAGCTCTAAACATAAACTCTAAACTCTAACTCTAAACTCTCACCCTAACCCTAACCCTAACCTTAACTCTAGGCTTAAACTAAACACTAAACATAGCCCTAATCCTAGCCCTAATTTAGCCATATATCTAACCATAACACTAACCCTAGCCGTAAGACTAATTCTCTCCGAGCCCTATTCCTAGTTCTAACCCTATCCCTTACCATAACCCTAAACCTAGCCATAACCCTTGCCCTATCCTTAGTTCTAGCCCTAACCCTAGATTTAAACCTAATTCCAAATTTAACCCTGACCCTAAGCCTAAGCCTAACACTAACACTAGCCCTAACACTAACCCTAGGTCTAAAACAAAACAGAACATTGCCCCTAACCCTAAACATTAACTTAAACCAAATCCTAACAATACAACTAGGCCTAAACTTAGCCCTTATTCGAGTCTTAACCCTAACCTTAAAACCAACCCTGGCCCTGACTCATATCCTAACATGCACCCTAACTTTAAACACTGCCCTCACCTTAAACTGAACCCTAACAGTAACCTTAGCCCTAACTCGATTCCTAACTCTAACCCTAAAACTAAGCCTTACCCTGACTTCTATCCTAACACAAACCCTAGCTATAAATATCACCGTAACCTTAAACCTAACCCTAACACTAAACCTAACCCATGCACTATAAAACTAACCCTAATGGTAACCCTAGTTCTTAAATTAACCATTGCCTAACCCTAGCCCTAAACATAACACAAAACCTAGGCATAATCCGAGCCTTAAACATAGTTTAACCCTAACTCTAACCATAATCATAGCCCTAACCCTAGCTCTAAACCAATCCTTTACCTAAGCAAAACACTAAACCTTAGGTTAACCCTAGACCTATCCCTAATCCTTAGGCTAACCAAACACTAACCCTATTAATAACCCTTACTCTTGCCCTCATTCTAGGTCTAACCCTATCCAAAAACCTAACACTAACCCTGACCATTTTACTGACCCTACCACTAATCCTATTTCTAATCCTAACCCTAAACCCAAACCCAAAAGTACAATAATCCTATCCTTATATCTATTCCTTAACCTAACTCTCAGCCTAGTTCCTAACCATAGCTCAGAACCTAACCCTTACACTAAACATAACCCTAATCTAAACCTAATTCTTACTTTCACCCTAACCCTAAATCAAGACCTAATTCTAACCATAACCCTAACCCTAACCTTAAGTCTAACTATATCATTACCCTAAACATAACCCTTACCCTAATGCTAACCCTAGTCCTAAGCCTAAATATATCACTATCCCCAAACTTATCAATTACCCTCAACCTACCCTGAACCCTAGACCTAATATAATCATTACACTAACCCGTACCCTAATGCTAATTCAAGCCCTAACCTTAAACTCTAACCTAAACCAAACCCTAACACTGACACTGACTCTAATAATTCCCCTAGCTCTAAACATTACCCTATACCTAACCCTTACACTAGACCGGGTCATAAAACTAACCCTAAAACTATCCATAAGCATAACCCTAGACCTGATATTAGCCATAGCCATAATACTAGCCCTAACCCTAACACAAACCCTAGCCCTTATCCTAGCCCTAAACATAGACTTCATTATAACCCTAACCATAACCCTAGGCCTAACTCTAACACTAAACTAATCTTAGATCTAATTTAGCTCTTACCCTAACCTTAACCCTAAACCTTGCCCAAAGACTTACTCTAACTCTTATCTTAGTCCTAAACCTAGTTCTAACCCTATAATTTACTGGAACCCTAATCTTAGCCAAAACCACAGGTCTAACACTAGCCCTATTCATAGCCCTATCAGCAACCCTAGATCTAACCCTAACTCTAAATCTAACCCTAACCCTTAGCCTAAACCTAAACCTAACACTAGCCCTAACCCTAAGGCCAATCCTAAAACTACCACTAACCCTAGCCCTAAAACAAAACCAAGTTATAGACCTAACACTAACCCTTAATATAAACTAATCCCTAACCCTACACTTAGCCATATCTCTAGCCCTAATTTGAGTTTTAAGCCAAACCCTAAAACTAACCCTGACACTGACTCTGACCTTAACACTAACCCTAGCTCTAAACATCACTCTAACCCTATGCAATCCTAACAATAGATGTAGCCCTAACTCTAACTCTAAAATGAGCCCTAATTGCAACCCAGGTACTTGCATAGCCATAACCCTAAATCTAGTATTAACTTAACCCAAAACCTAGCCTTATTCCCAGCACTATCCCTAGATTTACTCCTAACCCAAACTCTATCACTAATCGTAACTATAACCCTAGCTGAAATCCTAGAATTAATCGTAACCCTAACCATAAATCTAACCCTATCAATAATCGTAACAATAACCCTAGCCGTACCCCTATCTCTAACCCTATCCATTACCCTAAACATAACCTTAACCCTAATGCTAAACCTGGGCCTAAGCCTAACCATATCCCTTATCCTAACCCTATCCATTCCCCTAAACCTAACTTGAAACCTAAATCTAACACTATCTTTACCCTAATCCTAACTCTAATGGTAATTCGAGCCCTAATATTAAACCTTAACCTATCCAAAACACTAATTGCGACCCTGACCCTAAGAGTACCCTTAGCGCTAAAATTGAACCTAACCTTAAACCTAAAACTTACACTAGACATAGCCAGAAACCTAAACTTGAAACTATTTTTAACCATAACACTAGACCCGAAGTTATCCCTAGCCGTAATCCTAGCCCTAAACCTAGACTTAATCCTAACCTGAACCATAACCCGAGCCCTAATCCTAATTCTATTCTTCGTCCCAGCCCTAAATCTACCTATA